>NC_052354.1:8510533-8810533 GCF_009727055.1 Benincasa hispida
AGGAAGAAAGGTTTGGTATGCAGAGACGATTTTAGGGTTTCTTTTTGCAAAATAAAGCAAGTAAACGATCTGAGACGAAGAGACCTGCTTTTATATGTTGGGCCTTGATGAGGCCAACGCGGATTCTGCGGTTGGCAGGCCTCGAGCTACTAAAAAAGCCTGTCGTTTGCACTCCTCACATTTATGAAGTTGAAATTCATCATGTCCTTGGAAGCTAAAGCGATTAGACTTTTCAGCTTGCAAAAAGAATTTTCTTTGGAGTTTTATTCGAATGGGCACAAGGTAAAGAATTAACGCAATGAATTTATCAATGCAAATACATCTTTGCAGAGGACGGAAAACAATGCATGTATCCCCGCAACACACCCCTTAACTCAACACATTTCTGAAGGACGGCACACAGTATTTCTACCAGCGCATCACTACCTCAACATAGTACATTTTTGCTAAGGACGGGCAAAAAACATATATGAGCGCAACACACCCCTCAATGCAATGCATTTGAGTTGGATGAACACAAAGTGTATCTTGTTGGCACAAGATGCACTCATTATCACAATGCATACTGGATGTTTATTGTTTTATTATTAAAATTTTATTTTTATTTTTTTTTCATCAATGTAAGCCACATGGACCTTTCGGTAATAATTTTCTTCTTATTCAACAATCATTCACCAAGTTTAAAAATAATGCATTTATGACAGAAAAGATAAAGAAATTAAAGAGAGTACAGAAATACATGCAAGGGAACTAAATGAATCATAAATTCGTAAAGCATTGAAAGACAAATTAAATGAAGCAGTAAATGACAAAGTTCATAAAACAATAAAGACGGGAATCTAAAAGAAAGTATGTAAACATAGAATTGAGATATGGACCGAAAGATAGTTTTCTTTGATGAACGCAATTCACATCTCTGCAGGTGGTCCAGCTTGCCTGCCTAATGTCTTCAGGGACATTGCTCCTTTCCATGAGGTCCCAGGGCTTCAGAATTGCTGGGCAACATTCCAGGTGTTCTATTTTGAAGTTCGGATGCCAACTGCCCCACTTGAATCTCCAAATTTCTTACTTAAGACGTTTGTGCCTGCATCACCGCATCATTTTTATCCATGTATTGCTTGAGCAGGGCGTCCAATGAATTACTAGAGGTGTTTGAAGATGAGGGTTGTTGATTGTGTGATTGTCTCTGTTAACCGTGATTCTGATTGTGGTGAAAAGATTGAGGGTTTCCTCGATTCCCTGAATTTCTATTCTGATGGTTACTTGGCTCACCTTGGTTTTGATTCCCTTTCCAACCGAAGTTAGGGTGACTCCTCCAACCAGGATTATACGTGTTGCTGTAGAGATTGTTCTGGCTTGCACATACTTGTTGCATGTTCGATGGGCACATTTTCGCTGCATGGCCTCCTCCACAATTAACGCAACTAATTGTGGCCACTTGTGCCAATGCATTGGGTTGCACTGTTGTTTGGGAGAGGGCACCTTGATTAAGCGCCATCGATTGGAGGATAGAGGTTACTACGGCCATTTGGGTCGCCAAAGTAGTCATTGTCTCCGCAGGGATAATGGATGTTTCATTTCTTCTTCTTTCAGAGCCTCTTCCTCCGTATCCATCATCAACCCAGTCATCCATATTCTGCGAGATGCGGTCAAGGATGACCTTGGCCTCATTATATGTCTTATCCAGAAAACCTCCTACCGTGGAGGCGTCAGCAACAGCCTACGCTGATCTGTTCAGGCCATTCTAAAAGGTCTTCATCAAGATGCAATCAGGTATCCCGATATGCGGACAATTTTTCACCAGTCTTCTGAATCGCACCCAGGAGATGCTAAGGGTCTCATTATCAATCTGTTCAAAGTTCAACACATCTTTCTGTCGCCTTGCGTTGACAGCTGGAGGGAAGAAATTCTTCATAAATCGCTCAACCAACTGATCCCATGAAGTAATCTCATTTGGCTCTAGTGAATAAGCCCACCTCTTGGAATCATCCCTCAAGGTGTTAGGAAAAAGATATATTTGATACCTTCTGGGGTAACAGCAGGTATAGAGAAGTTACTGCATAACTTGACAAACCTGGTCAGATGGGCATGTGGATCCTCACCTTGCAGACCACCAAACTGCCCCGCATTCTGAATCATTTAGAGCATGATCGGTTTAATCTCGAATCGCGTTCTCCTCAACTACCGGCCTTGAAATTCTGGGCGAAAAATCATACAGATTAAGCGCCGCATAGTTTCTCATCGGAATGTTGCGATCAGCCGCAAGGAAAACAGGATCTTGTGCTGGTCGTCCTACCCCTTGATTTACCTCGGGTGCCACATTATCATTATTATTATCTTCCATGTTGGTCTTTTTTCGCCTCGCTCAGTTCTGGCGGGCCCTTGCACGAAATGTATACTCGATCTCTGGGTGAGCCTCGAATTCTGGGTCAGTCCTAGTACTCATAAACTGTCAGACTACTCTCCGCGATAAACAACCAGTACAAAGAGATCTGTCCTGCAAAATATCACAAACATACTCAACAATAACAGTTACCAATCCCCAGCAACGACGCCATAAACCTGGTACGTAGAATTTGATGATCTTGGAAATAAGCATGTGGACAAATATGGATAATGATGAATGTGAATCATGCAAGCTCATGTTGCCATAAACTTATTGACATGGAATGGAAATGGAATGTGGATGATGTGTTATGCTTATTCAGACTTTTTGCGATACTACTTCTAAATGTATGCATTATTAATGGAATGCTTGTAGTATGCTATGCGTTGTCATAAGTTTCCTTGCACTAAAACCAAGTATAATTCCAACGCAAGTTTCTCGAAGTGATTCGAGGTCGAACACAGGGATTGCTTAGTTAATGCGTTACGTTCGTGATATATGCGACTGGGGGTTTTTTTTCAATTAATAAAAGTTTGTGTTTATCAAAGGTATTTAAAGTTACGGTAAAGTAAAATTATGCGGTAAAGTAAAGTTGGCGGTAATAAAATAAAGTGCGATAAAAGTAAACCTAAGCTATTATGATAAAGATACAGGATACATGATAACACGATACTGAGTTTGAGACTGAATGTGAAGATTATAACAAAGGGTCGTGTTTATGCGGTGGCAAGTCTTTATGTATGAAACAGAAATAGAAAGATAACTAGTATAACATCGCAAGTTATTAATAGCGTTAAAGACATGACTACGGTTTCGCTTTCCCTTGGCGTACACCTCTCGGTGATCGACCATGTTCCCACTTCTCTGTGGTGAAACAGGGATAAACGTAATGAACGCAAGGTTGCTTCCATCTCTAGAAGTACTTCTTGTTTTAAGTTTAACACATTCTTCTAACCTTTTTCGATAGGAAGAATGGCATCTTCACTTCTGCTCTTACAGGTGAAGATGTCGTCTAGCATGCTTTAGCTAAACATATTTATTTTCTTAACACAGGTTAATTTAACTTGTTAGATTCATGCTAATTTAGGGAATTAAGAAAACAATCATGGAGAAAGCGAATTACGGATGAACGGAAATAGACAAGAAAAATGGAGATGGAATGATCATGACATTCAATACTAATATTTAGCATCTGATACATGGTGTGAATGATATACTAAGAAGGTGAATACAAATTGTTGATAAAGAGATAGAAACAAATACAGAAGAGTGCCAACGTCTTGACACAGATCTGGATGGTGGATTTGCTTGCCGGCGTATGGAATGGATGAAGAGAAGAGCTTCCTTCTGGGCTTGTTCGTTGGATAGAAGTGACCTTGGTACAGAGCTTCAATCGCGGGGATTGAAAGAATTTTCCCCAAGACTCACCTCTCGGCCTTGTCTCGTAAATCTTCCTAGATCTTCTCCGATCAGGCTCTTCAGACCAGTCTCTCTCTTAGTATACAAATATCAAAATATGCCCGTATCAAGTATATTTTCCATTAGAATTTTAGAGGCTCTTTATAGGCTCAGCTTTGATTCTCTACAGTGTGGACCCCACTTTATTGTTATGGAAATTCTGGAAATGGTGGAGCGAATATTCCTTTTGTTACGTGATTCGATGAATGTTAGAGCTCGAGGTGGGAATGAATATTTCATCTCTTTCATAGATGATTATTCAATGTTTGGGTATCTCCACCTAATGCAACGTAAGTCTGAAGCTCTTAACAAGTTCAAGGAATATAAGGTTGAAGTTGAAAACTTGTTTGGTAAGAAGATAAAAACACTACGGTCTGATCATGGTAGAGAGTATATGAACCTCTAATTCTAGAACTATATGATAGAACATGGGATTGTGTCCCAACACTCGGCCCCAGGTACACCTCAGCAGAATGGTGTATCTGAAAGGAGAAATAGAACCTTGTTTGACATGGTTTGGTCTATGATGAGTTATGCTCATCTTCAGACTTGTTTTAGGGTTATACAATGCAGACTGCATGTTATATCCTGAACAATGTTCCCTCGAAAAGTGTTTCTGAAACACCTTTTGAGTTATGGAGAGACCTTAAAGGTAGTTTACGCCACTTCAGGATTTGGGGCTATCTGGCACCCGTGCTAGCGACTTAACCCAAAGAAGTTAGAACCCCGTTCGAAGGTTTGTCTCTTTATAGGCTACCTCAAGGAAACGAGAGGTAGATACTTCTATGATCCAAGTGAGAACAAAGTGTTTTTTCTACAAATGCTATCTTCTTGGAAGAAGACCACATGAGGGATCATAAGCCACGGAGTAAGCTCATTTTGTGTGAGATCTCTAGTGAGACTGAGACTGTTGAGGATTCAACAATAGTCGTTGAACAACCCTACAGATCAATAAGAGTTGTTGAGGTCGGTACATCTAGTTAACCAGCTCAGGAGTTGAGACTGCCTTGACGTAGTGGAAGGGTTATGAACCCACTGGATTGCTACATGGGTTTGACTGAAGCCCAAAACGTCATTTACGAATGATGGGGTAGAGGATCCATTGTCTTTTTAGAAAGAAATGGAGGATGTTGACAAAGATGAATGGATTAAAGCCATGAACCAAGAAATGGAGTCTATGTACTCCAATAACGTCTGAGAGCTTTTTGATCCACCTAATGGGGTAAGACCTATTGGATGTAAGTGGATCTATAAACGAAAGAGAGATATAGATGGAAAGGTGCAAACCTTTAAGGCTAGACTCGTGGCAAAGGGTTATACACAAGTTGAAGAAGTTGACTATTAGGAAACTTTCTCACCTGTTGTCATACTTAAGTCCATCAGGATTCTCTTGTCCATAGCCACATTTTCTGATTATGAAATATGACAAATGGACGTCAAGACTGCCTTTCTTAATGGTAATCTTTAGAAGACCATCTATATGACTCAACTAGAGGGGTTCATAGTTCCAGATCAAGAGCAAAGAGTTTGCAAGCTTAATAGGTCCATTTATGGGCTGAAACAAGCATCTAGATCTTGGAACATCAGATTTGACACTACTGTCAAGTCGTTTGACTTTGACCAGAACGTTGATGAGCCTTGTGTTTACAAGAAGATCATCAACAACTCAGTAGCTTTCCTGGTACTGTATGTGGATGATATCCTACACATTGGGAATGATGTAGGGTATCTGACTGACATTAAGAAGTAGCTAGCTGCCCAGTTCCAAATGAAAGATTTGGGTGAGGCATAGTATGTTCTCGGGATCCAAATTATTCAGGATCATAAGAACAAACAGTTAGCCCAATTCCAAATGAAAGATTTGGGTGAGGCCCTGACAGCTGAAGTGTTCGAGGGTCACTTGAAGAGTTTAGGTTTGCGGAACATATGACATCTTGTCTAGAGCAAGTGGGAGATGATACTGGGGTATGCCCTAGTTTATTGTATATTGTACATTAGACTCCCGAGTCATTAGGACAAGTGGAAAATTGTTGGGATTGGTGTCCTACTTCTCCCAGAGTCTCATTGTTTTGTAAAGTTACACATTGTTTGATGAATAAAATAATTGTTATTTAATTTTGGCATTTACTCATATCTAATAAACAAAGCTCCTTGGTTATCTTATGTGAACTTAAGCATATATATGTGATATACAAGTAGATCATGCCTTAAGTGATAACTTAAATAGGTCTGTAGTATAAGGATTAAGGTGCGATACATGATCTTGGTGACACTATGGATACTACCCACTTTGTAGAGGTTTTATAAGTATTGTAAACTACTGCAGATGGTAGATCCTAACCATTTATGTGGACATGTGCGTGCGAGGGTGTCCTATACAAAGAGTTTGTATAAGAGTTGAACCATGAGATGACTTGACTCTATATATAATGATATTGATACTAGAGACTTATATCTCACCTAAACGACCATAGTTAACACAACCTCAATCCTGAGTGTTTTGGGAACTTCTGCCTTTGAGGGTGGTCATTTGATTAGTATGGGTGAGAGTGGCCAGATTGCCAACTCAACATGCCTACCTTTTTAGGGACTTTTCTGATCTGGGAGCTGGAAACTCAATCCACAAGATGGAATTCACTCCTTTCCCGAAGCAAGAATAAGTAGAGAGATTGCTTCTTTAAGGGCTGATTCTAGGGCTTGAACATAGTGGCCATAGCTTCTCTTTGGAAGACAAGACTCAGTCATAATAAGACTATGACTTATGTTCATTAGAGGGATCAGTGAAACTTAAGGAGATAGATTTAACTACAGAAGCATAACGGTTATTAGCCTAGCTGTACTTACGAGCGATCTATGAAGGGTTGTTGCACTGCTGATTAGATAAGATGGACACATAATATATCTGTGGTAAGGAGAGTTCAATTATCGGTCTTTAGTGGAGTGTTTGGTAGTTAAAGGATGGTGGATCCCGTGAATAAAGAGTTTACTCAGTTATTCACGTACCATTGGAACTTTGTGCTACAGGTCCATAAGGTCCCCTTGGTAGCTAAATGGATTTATAAGATCAGTTCTTGATGTTGATTTGAAATGTTCAAATTGACAAGAGATATTTCTATTATATATGATATGATCAGTATGATGTATGAGATACATCTAGTGGAGGATTGATGTAAATGAGATTTACATTAAGTTCCAAAGAATAGAATTAGACTTAGGATTTATATGTTTCATGAGATGAAATATTAAAACTATAGGTTATAAATATAGTATGATAAGTTGGTTATCATTTATATTTATAATAATATTAATTATTGGATAATTAAATTTTTTTCTCTAATAACCAATTGAGTGAGCGGTTATTGGTGGTTTATGATAATCATGAGATAAAAGGAAAATAGTTTTCCTAATTTTAGTAAGTTTTGGGAAAAATTCTTTTGAGATTTTTCTCGGAAAAACATCTCACGAAGCTTGTTAAGTAAATACAGATTTACGAAGCTACAACTTGAGCGACGTAAACGATCGTGTAGTGTTTTGTAAGTGACAAACACGGTACTAAGTGATGAGCTAAACGATTGCTTAGCTTTTGCTAGACGATCGCTTAGGTTTTGCTAAACAATTGGGATCGACCTATACGATAGGTTTAAGCCATCTCCCACTTGCTCAATTGTGTACACGATTGTAGTTTCCTCCTTCATCTGTCTCATACCAAGTCTACACAGAGCCCACACTCTAGATTCTCACACCGAGAATACCAAGGTACCCTTTTGGGTGGTGTCATACTCAACTCGACACCGTCGAGGTTCTGTGGAGGCCATTTGCGTTGTTGGAGTGTTCGTGACCGAGGCGATCGTGGAGTTCCAGTACGCGGTGTTCGTGCTGCGGAGCGGTCATGTTGTTCGAGCGTTCGAGGTTGCTGTGTTCGAGCGTTCGTGAGCAAGGATCATGGAGACGAGTCAACAAACGCTCGTAGTTTTTCTCCTTGTTCAGTTGTTGTTTCATGCTGTAATTTCTATATGGATTGCAGAATTGTATGTTTTTTTTTACGACTGTAATTGTAATATTCATATATTATTGTAATTTGGAATGATCTATTTTCCGCTGCTCATGGAAACCTCAGATTCGATTTCCTTCAAACCATATATTATAACAATTATATATAAATGATGCATGGATATGCTATAAATGCATGCATACATATATTATAACATTTATACTATATGATGCATGACCATGCTATATAATTTAAATCATGCATATACATATATTATAACACTTATAATAAAAAATGATGCATGAATATAAATGCATAATCTATGGTGGGTTTTAAAACTATATGACATACAATATGACATATAAGATAAAACATACATCATATGTATATTTAACACAAACAATTAATGGGTTGGGATAGGACACCTAAAATGAATCTTAAAAGGCTAACTATTACATGAATAAAAGTCATTCGATTCAAAACAAGTGAACCAGGCCTTGAACCGCTCGAACTGAACCGCCTTTCAACGAACTCTTTGTAGTGATCGTGTAGCAAACTTGTTGTGAATACTGCAAAAAAAAGCTACACGATCTTGTAGCATTAGCTACACGATCGTTTAGAAAATGCTACACGATCATTTAGCACAAGCAACACGATCGTATGGCAAAAAGTTATATAATCATGTAGGTATGTTGTATTCTTCATCTAAGTAGTGCTCCAAATTTCTTCTTTGAAGCTCCGTGGGAACAACACGAGCGACTCAAAACAATGAATACAAACTTCATAGCAAAATTATTCCTAAAACATGGGCCTTTACAAACCAAAATTGTAAACAAAATAAAGTCGAAAAACTAAGTATCCTATCTTGGATCATCCATCAACAAAACCACATTCATATTGAAACCATTCATCGCATGAACTTTAAACAAAATGCAGAATAAGTAAAACCCGCCAACACTGTAAAAAACGATTCAATAAAAGAATGAAATTGGGATCAGTAATCTAGAAACCTAGCTCTGATACCAAATGAAGGATCCCAAATTGAAGGGAACCATTAGTGGAAGCAAGATCGTCCCAATTCCCATTTTTCATTGAATTTCAGTTTTTACAGTAAAGAAAGAACAAGATATGCATTTACAAAATTACAATATCCTTTAACAAAAGAAAAACTTACAGTTGTAGAAAACTATACCTTTGAAGACTTTCTTCAAGAATCCCTCGAACAGAATACGAATACAACCACAATGGTTTCCTCGATATTCTTAAGTAGAGAACCCAAGAGTGGTGGGCTCTGACTATTTTGGAATGAGGGAAATTGGATTGATTAGAGGAGGAACAATTGAGAATGTTTTTAAACAACTCAAAACTCACAAAGCTCTTTCTGTCTTTCTCATAGTGTGTATCTAAAAAAGAAGACTCTCTTCTCTCTTTCTAAAGCCAAAAATATAGTAACCACCCACTTATGTGGGTGGAGAGAAAAGAGGGGGAGAGAATTGTAACTCCCTCTCTCATTTTAATTTAAAATAGCATATATATATATACTATAAGATATATGTTATATTTGATATAATATATATATATAACACCTAACCTTACGCGATATATAAATGATTTAATCAAATATAACATATAACCTATAGTTTTAATACCGTGGTAGTCATTGTAATGGTGTCCTTTTTGAAGAGGATTTAACGTGAAGATTGAATTCATCAAAGGTAAGGGTTCTGAACCCAATTCCATTCTCTTCTATTTGTTTTTCCAACATGTTGTAATTATATAATTAAATGCATATTTTTTTGTTTTTTTATTGTAAAATTTTCATTATGTGAAATTTGAAAAATTTGGGACAATCCTTCTACTCAAAAACACCAACTAGGTTCCTTCATCATCCCCTTTACAGATGATTATTTAAGGTATGAGTTTGTTTGCCTAATGCAACATAAGTCATAGGCTCTTGAAAAGTTCAAGTAGTATAAGGCTAGAGTTGCGAATTCATTAGGTAAATTAATAAAGATACTTCGAATTGATCGAGGTGGACAGTATATGGATTTAAAATTTCAAGACTATTTGATAAAAGATGGAATTGTATCCCAACTTTCAGCACCTTACACTCCTAAGCATAATAGTGTATCAGAAATGAGAAATTGAATCTTGTTGGACATGGTCCGGTCTATGATGAGTATGATCATTTACCTGTTTGTTCTGGGTTATGTTGTACATATTAAAGCCTATATTTTGGATTGTGTTTCATTCAAAAATGTTTATGAAACATCTTTGGAATTATGGAATGATTATAAAGGTAATTTACATCATTTCAGGATCTGGGGTTGCCCAGCACATGTTCTAGAGACTAATCTTAAGAAATTGGAACTTAGTTCAAAACTATGCATATTTATGGACTACCCTAAGGGAACGAGAGTTGGTTACTTCTACGATTCTAAAGATAACAAAATGTTTGTGTCGAAAAACGCTATAATTTTAAGAGATAACCACATTAGGGAGCACAAACTATGCAGTAAGATAATATTAAATGAAGTTTCCAAGGTAACTACTAAACCTTCGACAAAAGTTGTTGAAGGTACATCAACAAGAGTTGTTATTAGTTCATCTAGAAGGCCACATCCAACAAGCTGGGTCAATTTACCGTTTTACCCTTATAGTTACATCTAACTTCTTATGTATTACCGATTCCTCTAATGAAAAATAAGTCATAGTCCTATTATGATTGAGTTCTCTCTTCCAAAGAGAAGGTGTGGCCACTATGTTCAAGACCCGAAATCAGTCCTTAAGGGAGTAATTTATCTACTTACCCGTGCCTCGAGGAAGGAGGGAATTTCGTCTTGTGTAGCTGAGTTCACAGCTCTCCAATCAGACGAATCCCAAAAAAGGTAAGCTTGTTTAGTTGGCAAGCTGGTTACTCTCACCCATACTAATCAAAGAACCGGCCTCATAGGTAGGAGTTCCCAACTCACTCAGGATTAAGGTCATGTCACCTATGGTAATTTTAGTGAAATGTAAGTCTCAATTATCAGCGACGTTATATAAGACTAATCATCTCGTGGTCTGGTCTTATACAAACTCTTAGCATGTCTCCACATGAATGGTCAGGATCAGATCATTTGTAGCACTTTTCAACATTTTAACATCTATAAAGTGGGTCGTTCCGTAGTATCACCAAGATAAGGTATTCCTCCTTTATCCTTATACTACAAACCATTTAGATTATTACTTAGGCATGATTTACTTGTATGTCTCACATACATGCTTAAGTTACATAAAATAACCACGGATCTTAGTTTATTGGATATGAGTAAATGCAAATGAAATAACATTTATTTTATTGATAACAATATGTGTACAAAATGTTTACAAACTACGAGACCACTAGGAGAATTAGGACATCAATCCCAACAAAATGAAGGTTCATCCTAATGATAATTTTCCTCATATAGGAAAGACTGTTCCTAAAATTAAGAAAAAACTAACTCTCACACAATTAGTCATGTTTAGACAAATATGTTTTGGTCCTCTCCTTGATACAAACATCATCTTTAATTTAGGTGGAGAATTTTTGGTGAATTAATTTGGTAGGTTAGTTGTTGAAATTGGAAGTGAGAATTTAATAAGGGGCATAAGAGTAATTGGAATTTTTTGTATGAATAACTTTTTGTCAATGGTTTTTGGATAAATTAATTTTTTTGTGAATAAATTTATGTAGAGTATGTGAATTAATTTAGTAGGTTGGTGGTTGAAATTGAAAGTGAGAATTTAATAAAAGATATAAGAGTAATTGTACAACCAATATTTATGCTGCTTACATCATTTTCATCTTTGAAGGGTAAAAAAACCTGTTTTTCAAAAATGGTTAAAAAATACAAAATCAAACTTCTAATAGGTGATTTCCCCCATTTCCCAAGATTGAACGACAATAATTCATAAAGAATAGAAAAATATACAACGAGTTTACAAAAGATATAATCAATCTACAGAATCTAAATAAATCATAAGTTTATAATAAATCTAAAAATATTATTGTGTATTTTTTTTTCCTGAAAAATGTTCTCAAGTATCTATCCTTAATTTTAACTGTGGCGCTCTCTTTGTTTTAGAGACTTGAACTGCATAGACCATATGTTTCTACACTATTATTTTGTCTTCATTAAGAGAACAACCACTCTGGTTGGAGAAATATTAATTTCAATCGCTCTTCAAAGTTTGATGCTTTTTAAAAGAAAATAAGACAAATTTGTCACATGACAAATTATAAATAGACAATTTAATGATATGTATAAAGATATATATTGCCTAAGAGATGTACCTAAATATTTTTCTAGAAAGTTGTTTATTGCATTTTAACATTAAGTTTACAATGTCCTTAAATCGTTGAATCTAACTAAGAAAAATTGCATTTTCAACAATTAAAAATTTATTGAAAGTGCAAAAAGATAAGTATAGCTTTAATGGAATTGATAGGTTATAAGTTTAGTGGAACTTAATAAGAAATAAATAACCTTTTACACTGTATCATGTCCTCCATTCATGGATTATACTTGAAAGTTAGAACTAAAGAAAGAAAGAGAAGTGTTTGGTTAAACAAGAAAGTTGGAATAAAATAACCTTCCAACTTAGACCTGAACGTTTCTATACATGATACTGGATATAAAGATTTCTACTAAAAAAAAATAAGAGACTTTACCATCTTTAGAAAATATGCATGATCAATATAATTAAGTAAGAAACTTATGCATATCAATTGAATTTGTTGATGTCAAAATTTGACCAGAAAAATATACTTGATCTCCATGGGCAACAATGATAAATTTATATTTCTAGGAGAAGAGAACTCGCCTGCAAACCAATAGAAAACTGGATACCGGTGTGGTGTACACCACATCTGCTCCGATGTTTAAGTCAAAAGGTTGGAAGAATAAGACAATAAAATATTCTGTTGGAGAACTTACTTCGTTTGTGCTCTGCTTTGTCTTAGATTTTGGCCTTCTTCCTATTCCTTACACGATTAGGGCCTTCTTCCTATTCCTTACACGATTAGGGCTTTTGACTGGGTTATTTGTTTGAAAAATCATTTTGGGTCGAGGCTGACCAACCCACATCCTTACCCAACCTTTTTAGGATGTCTATGTTAGGCTAAATCGGCCATGGGCCATTGTTGATGGGGTCGGCCTTAGTACCGAGGTCGATCAGGCCTACTTTTCTCTTGGTTTTGTTTGACTCCTCTTCTTTTGTTGTTCGTTGTCCACTTCCAGAATCCACCCAAAACAAGGTTTATTGATCTAATGGATACTGCTTCACATTTCACCAATGACATTATTTGTTATATATATATATATATATATATATATANATATATATATAATATTTTCAAATATAAAAAAATGAACCAACTTGTTTATAAAAATAACAAAATGTCATTGTCTATCCGTGATAAGCACTGATAGACGTGACATTTCGCTATATTTGAAAATATTTCCAATAATTTTGTCATTTAAAACAATTATCACAAATGGTTTGATTAGTCATCCGAACACTTCCTTTTAATTTGTCAAACAAATCTGACTAAAGCTTTCAATTTTTTTCCATATTAAACTCCAAAAATGATCTGTTTCAACTTGTACTGATAGGCAGTTTTTGGTCAGCTTAAGTAGGTTTTTCGTTTTTTTTCTTCTTCCACTCATAGGAAGATGATAAAGAAACCTCACAATCCGTAATTATAAGATACATAGAGTAATTCTATTGTCAATTGGTTCATGTTTATCTAGGGACCCAAAACTAAAACACATATTTTAGAGTAATTATGCACCTGACAAAAGAAATTTAATTTTAATTATTTAAAAATCTCTTCCGCCATTAATTAAGCACACAAATTAAAATTAAAAACTTCAACAAAGTAGAGAATATTATTATTATTATTATTTTTAAACAACAAAAAAAAAAAAAGAAAGAAAGAAAGAGAGAGAATAGTAAAATATATAGCCCATAGTTCTTCAATAAGTTGATGATGATCTTCATCAAGAAAAATTATCTAACGATGTCACCGATATCATGAACCTTGAATTTAGCTACGTCACCATTTAATTTGGACAAAGATAAAATGCACATTTTGGATCTGAAATTTGAAGTTTGATATCAAATTAATAGAGGTATTCGTGGATTTGATTGGTTAGATTGGGTTAAAAAACTTTTTAGACTAACTCAATTGCGTAAATTTATTCAATCCAAATAACTTTTATTAAAAAAAATGAACTCATGTCAACCCAACCATGAAAATTTTGAGTTGGTTCAGGTTACTTAAGTAATTTATTTATATTTTTGTTATTAAAAGAAGTACGTAAAATTTTAATTTAATTATTTTCATTTTTCAAAGTTCTAAAAAACTAATTTTAACAGTTGTTAGAGAATAAATTATTCATAAACATAATGAAATTAAATAAAACTAAAATAAATATATGTATATATATACTTATATCATAATTAAAAAAAAAAAAGAAAAATTTTAAAGTTAATAGTAAGTTCGAATTGGTTCAGATTGGTTTTGGTTATTTGAGGTGAACTCATAAACTATTCCAGCCATTAAAATTTTCATTTATTTGAACTCAACCCAACCCAACCTAAATAAGTTGATAATCCGATTCAAATTGCACATATTGGAGTCGGTTGATCAGCTTTTTCGAATCATCGAGTTTTTTTTAACCTTCCTACAAATTACAAATTAGTCCCCAGAAGTGATATGACATTTTCCAATTAGTTGAAAGGTAAAGGAAGAATGAAATTCAAATTTATTCGTTTACCAACCAAATATTTACTATATTACTTATAGTATATATATTTACTTTGTTCTTTTATTTTCACGTTTTATTTTATACCATATATAATAGAATTTTGATTACCTTCTTATGTCGTTAACAAACATATGAATATGTAATAATGTCAATAAAAATGTCGATATATTTGGTGAAAGTTTAATATCGTGGTTGGAGTAAAAGTGAATAAGATATAATTTGGTGGAAATAATTATGTGGAAGAAACAAGGTTTCTGCTGGATTAGTTTAGGTCGTCCATGCATTATTACACTTGGAGCTAATAAGAGGACGAAAAGTGTTTAGTTATAAATTGGAAAAGTTGGGAAGAAGTTACACATATTAAGAGTGTGAGAGCTGAACCTTTATGTTATATATTATAGATTCATAGAATGATACCTACCCTACAACACACTATTATTTACACCTGCGATAATGAGATATGGTTGGCACTAACACGAGATTTCAACCAAGGAAATTTCATTCGTAGAAATAAACTTAATTTTATTGAAGTATAAGTGTTAGCATCTTTAATTTTATTGTTTGATTATTTCCCTCTGTTGCACTGTGGGCTTAGAAAATGAAAGCAAAGAAAAAAAATGACTTGAGCTTTTGCAAAATAAATGAGTCTGGTCCGAATAGATAAATACCATTTACTGCTTTTCGCTGAAAATTGATACTATGTACTAAAAGCACAATTCACGTGAAGAAGAATCTTTACCATACATGTTGATGACCGCGATTAATCTTGAGCACTCACAGAAAATGAAAGAACTTCAATGACTAACAAAATCTTTCTTTCTTGCAGAAAACACCGAGAGAGAAAAAAAGAAGAACAAAGCAAAGTGTTGCCGAAATGCTGCAAGATTGTTGAAGGAGCTAAAGAATACGAGCAAGAAAATAAAGAAGATGAAGAGGAAAAGAAGGCACACAAAAGATTTACGTGGTTCGGCTAAAAAATAGCCTACATCCAGGAGAGAAGCTGATCATTACAGATGGGGAGCTTAAAGGGTTATACAAAGATGAGTTTCTGTCTTCTTTTTCTCTAATTGTAATTATTCTCTCTTAAGTATACAAGTACAATTACAAAAGTATTTATAGAAAGTCTTATATAACTGAATCAACAACCTTTGAAATTGTCTTTCACTACTTTAATAACAATCTCCACCTCAAAAGAAAACTTCAAGTAGTTTCTTTAGCTTCTCTTTACTGACTCTCTTCTTCTTCAACCCTTGTCTCTCAGCTCAAACCCTATAATATCGAGGCATTTTTTAAGTTTGAGCTGAGTGACAGTCTTGTTAATATATCGGAAGCATTCTCTGAGGTATGTACTTTCAACACTTCGATCTGCTTATTTTCAATCTGCTCTCATATGAAATGATATTTCACATCTATATGCTTTGTTCTGTTGTGATATTGAGGATGTTTAGATAAATGTATAGTACTTTGGTTATCACAAAATATCTTTCCTGTATCTTGTTTCATCCCAAAATCACGTAAGAGTCCCTTTAGCCATAATATTTCCTTTACTGCTTCTGGGAGAGCAATGAATTCAGTTTCAGTAGTGGAGAGAGCTACTACTGACTATAATGTAGCCTTCCAACTTAGAACACACCTTCCATATAGGAATATATAACCTGATAAGGATCTCCTCTTGTCTAGGTCTCAAGCATAGTCAGAGTCAACATACCCTATTAATTCTAGTTCTCTGTTTAATAGTTGTTGATACAGTAGTTTAGCACTTGTAGTGCCTTTAAGATACCTCATTATCTATTTAGTTGCCTCCCAATGCATCTTTCCCGAATTAGCCATGTACCTACTTACCAGACTTGTAGCATAAGCAATATTCGGTGAATTTTCTGTTGATAATAGGGAACAGGGAATAGTTGACATTACCTTCAAATATTGAATGTCAGAATCTTTAGGTGAATTTTTTGCTGAGAGTTTGAAATGATTAGCAATAGGAGTACAAACTGATTTAACCTCTGTCATATGATATTTCTTGAATAGCTTCTAACAATATTGAGACTGATCAATGCTAAGTATGCATGATTTTCTGTTTCTAATTATATCAATGCCTAGTATTCTTTTTGCATTGCCCATGTCTTTCATTTCAAATTATGACTTAAGTAGATCTTTGACTTTATTCAAGTCTTGCATAGTTGTTCCTGATAACAACATATCATCCACATAGAGTAGCAAATAGATAGGATGAGTGTAGGTGTGAGTGTTTTAAACACAGCTATCACAAGAACTCTTGATAAAGCCATTCTTTTGCACAAAGTCAATGAATCTTCAGTTCCAACACCTAAGGGATTGTTTAAGGCCATAGATTGACCTTTTATGTAAGCAAAAATGATCTTCTTTCCCTCTGACTTCATACCCTTTAGGTTGACTCATGTAAATGACTTCATCTAGGAAACCATGTAAGAAAGTTGTTTTAACATTAAATTGCTCCAGCTCTAGATCATTCTGAGCCATAATAGACAGTAAGAGTCTGATAGAAGTTTGCTTGATCACAGGAGAAAATATCATTGAAGTCAATACCTGGTCTTTGAGTAAATCCCTTAGCTACCAACTTAGCCTTATATCTAGGTCCTTGACCATTAGGGAATCCCTCCTTATATTTATACACTCATTTGGATGCAATTGATTTTCAACCTTTAGGCAAAAGTGTCAACTCCCAAGTGTTATTTCTGACAAGTGAATCAACTTCTTCATTCATTGCTTCTATCCACAATTTAGCTTTAGGACAGCTCACTGCTTCTTCAAAGGTTTGCTTCATTATGTAGGTCTGAAGCATTTAGAGCTAAATTGATATAGTCATCATATCTTGAAGGTGGCACAATAGTTTTTCTTTGTCTATCTCTTGCTAGGCTATACCTCCTTAAATCTGGTTCCTCTTATTATGAATCAGAAATAGCATCTTCTACATCTTCTTCATGATGAGGTAGTTGATCAAAATTTGAATCTAAGCTTGAAAGATAAGTGATAGAGTTAAGAACTTGCTCCATCTCAATTGTATCATTCTTCTTTTGAGGTGTTGTAACACTTGAAGTAGATCCTTGCATAAACATCTCAGTCTCCCTGAAGATAACATCTCTACTAGTAATACACTTTTTTTCTATAGGATGCCACATTCTGAAACCCTTCACTCCTTCTGTGAAACCCAAGAACATACATTTCACAGCTCGAGCAGCCAACATCCCCTTATTCTGATGTACAAATCTTGTGCAACCAAACACTTTTAGACTATTTAGGTTAGGAGGTTGTTTAGTCCACCTTTCTTTAGGAGTCAGCAAATCAAGTGAGGCATGAGGGCATCTATTAAGAGTATAAACAGTGTAAGATGCCGCTTCAGCCCAAAATTTCTCAGGAAGAATAGTATATGACAGTAGGCTTCTCACTCTTTCCATGATTGTTCTATTCAATCTCTCTGCCACCCCATTTTGCTTAGGTGTATGCCTAACAGTCTTGTGTCTAATAATCCCCTACTGTCTACAAAAAACATTAAATTCTTCTGCACAGAACTCAAGCCCATTATCAATTCTAAGACATTTTATTTGACTGTTAGACATTTTTTCAACCATAGTCTTCCATTCTTTGAATTTATCAAACACTAAGTCCTTAGATTTAAGGAAAAATATCCAACATTTTCTAGAATAATCATCCATAAAGATTAAAAAGCACCTGACTCCACTCAAAGATTGGAAAGGTGAAGGACTCCATAGGTTCGAATGCACATAATCAAGGATGGCCTTGGTTGTATGCTGAGCCTTTACAAAACTCTACATTGTAGCTTTGCCTATCACACAATGCTCACAGAAGGATAGGCTTTGATGAACTCCCTTAGGTAGAATTCCCTGATTGACAAGAGCTTATAGACCTTTGGCACTAATATGTGAGAGTCTTTTGTGCCAAAGATCTCCTTCAATAGACTGTTTCGAAGTCACAACTAAGGCTAAATGTAGTTTCTGAACTCCTTGAACAACATAGACCCCATTTATCTTGATCCCTCTGAAAATAGGCTTATTGTTCTTCAAATTTCACAGTAGCCTTCCTTTTCTCTATATTCACAGGCGATTGAGTCAAGCATGCCTAGTGAAATCAAATTTCTCTTTAACTTAGGGACATGTCTAACATTTCTTAGTAATTTGACTGATCCATCTTCAAACTTGAGTGATATAAAACTAATACCAACCACTGGACATGAGTTATTATTATCCATGTATACTGAGCCTCCATCCAGATCTCTATATGTACTGAACCAGTCCTTGTGGGGTGTCATATGGAAAGAACACCTTAAGTCTAGAACCTATTATAGGTTCTTATTTGATCCTTCATCTACCTTTAAATTTAATGTATCTAGGACATCTAAATAGAAATAGGAATCCCCACAGACTAAGGCTTCTCTTGACTGACTTTGCTGGTTTTTCTGTTTAGGCTGTGATTGCTTAAACTTCTGTTCATTTTTCCATTTCAAAGTTCTACAATCCTTGATTAGATGTCCCAACTTCTTGCAATATTTACATCTAACCTTGGTTTTTTCCTCGCCTTCTTCTATGGAGTTTTTCTTCCTTTTTTTCCTTGTTATTCTGTTTAGACTTCCCTTTAACAAATAAACACTCAGCACTGAGTTTATCTTCTTTGCTGGTTAAGAGCTCTATTTCTCTGATTTTAAGCGTTGAAATGATTATATCATTTGTTAAAGAGTCTACCATACTTTAAGGCAGTCTTGACATCCTTATAGAAATCTGGTAGTGAGTTAAGAAGCACAAAAACTTCATTATCAACCCCAATCTCTTCACCTTGAGTCTTAAATTCGGTTGTAATTCTCTTGAAGTCATCCAGATTTTCTGTTAAGGATTTTGAAGAGCTCATTTTGAAGGTGAAAAACCTTTCCCTTAGGAAAAACTTGTTAGGCAGATTCTTTCTCTCATACAGCTCATTCAACTTAGTCCATATCTTGAATGTTGTTTCTTGGTCGATTACTTGTCTTAATACAGTGTCTGGCAAATTAAGAACAAGCGTGCCATGAGTAATTAGCTCCATATTCTCCTTCTCTTTTTCTATTGTTGTGGTAGGTAGCTTGGTTGGATCTTCAAGGGCCTTGTGAGTCCTTTGTTGCCCCAAAATTGCTTTGATCTTGGCTTTCCAAATTTTTCAATATCATATCTTGCTACTGCCATTTCTTTCCCTTTTAATTTCGAAAGATCCAAGATTTACTTTTTTTATGAATCTTTGAATAATCTTGAAGTTTTCTTGCAGGTTCTGATATCACTTGTTGCATTGATGGGCTTAGAAAACGAAAGCAAAGAAAAAAAATGATTTGGGCTTTTGTAAAACAAATAAGTCTGGCTCGAATAGGCAAATACAACTTATTGCTTTCAGCTAGAAATTGATACTATGTGCTAAAAGCACAATCCACGTGAAGAAGAATCTTTACCATACACGTTGACGACCGCAATTAATTTTGAGCACTCACAGAAAATGAAAGAACTTCAATGACTAACAAAATCTTTCTTTCTTGCAGAAAACATCGAGAGAGAAAAAAAGAATAACAAAGCAAAGTACTGCCGAAATGCTGCAAGATTGTTGAAGAACTGAAGAATACGAGCAAGAAGATAAAGAATATGAAGAGGAAAAGAAGGAACATAGAAGATTTATATGGTTCAGACTAAAAATAACCTACATCCACGGAGAGAAGCTGATCATTACAGATGGGGAGCTACAAGGGTTATACAAAGATGAGTTTCTATTTTCTTTTTCTCTAATTGTAATTTTTCTCTCTTAAGTGTACAAGTACAATTACAAAAGTATTTATAGACAATCTTGTATAACTGAATCAACAATCTTTGAAATTGTTTTTTATTGCTTTAATAACAATCTCAAATGCATAAGCTTTAATCTTTAAACTTGTTGATCTTCTTGGATGATCAGTCTTTGGAGTTGATGCCTTTGAGATAAGATAGGTGATCTCATAAATGGTCAGGCTTCTTGTTGATCCTCTTAAAAGATTGACTCTTGGACTTGTTGATTGACTTGGAACGGCCTCTGACTTGTTGATCGATTTGGAATAGTCTCAGGTTTGTTGATCAGCTCAGATCAATTTTTGGCTTATTAATCGACTTGGATCAACTTTTGGCTTGTTGATCAATTGGGATTGGCTTCTGGCTTGTTGATCAAGTTGGATTTGCCTCTGACTTGTTGATCTGCTTAGATCGGCCACTAACTTGTTGATCGATTTCGATTGACCTTTAGCTTGTGGTCGATTAGGATCGACCTCTAGCTTGTTTACTAGCTTGGATCGACCTATAGCTTGTAGATAAGCTTTAGATCGGCCTTTTGGCTTGTTGATCAACTTGGACTGGCTACTAGCTTGTTGATCAATCTATGAGTTATTTCTTGTGTTTGAGAAGATCGAATTTTTAACTTATAGGTTGTGAAGAAACATCAATTCGTTGAAGTCTCAGTCTTTGAATCTTCTAAACTCTATGGGTTAACTTTGATCTGAGGGCTAGTGAGATAGTTCTCAACTCAGAAGAGATCGGTCTTTAATTTATAGGTGGAGAAGAGACGCTCAATTCATTGAAGAAGAGATGCTCAATTGGTTGAAGAATAGACACTCCATTTGGTGAAGAAAAGACGATCAATTTGTTGAAGACTTCTTGTCTTTGAATCTTCTAAGTTCTCAATATTGAAATTCTCTAAACTCTCTAAATTCTTAATGGTTCAAATGATGGATGACCTTCCCTATTTATAGAGTTTGGGAGGCAATACATAGGTTTGAGCTTGGTTGACATTGGGCTCAATTGAGTTTGGACTTAATGTAATTTTTTAATATACTTTTATTTAAATTGGAACCAATTTATTTTAGTAAACTTTGACCTAACTTCGAGCTCAATAGCCACGTGGCGTAATTTGATTGGACAGACTGACATTGCTCGATGGACCAATGATTAGACAAGTGACATAATTTGATTTGCCAACTTTTGTTTCCTTCTTTTAATTTGAGGACACATGTAAATTTGTAATTGATCGGAAATTTATTATTCATTAATTTAAATTAATAACGTGCAATTTGTGATTGACCGAAATTTCTTAGTCACCAGTTCAACTGCAAGGTTTATTTTTCATTTTATTTTCAATAGGGTAGATAGGGTGCTCGAGAGGATTCGAAATACAAAACTTTTAGTCACTAACCCATATTTTATGCTAGTTGAGTTATACTCACTATTATGTTATCAAATTTAACACCTATTGTTTCATCTTTTTTATCTTCTTACCATTAGCTATGATATTATTCAAGGTTGATTTTAAATAATTTTAGATTTTTTACCATGATCCTATCGTTTTTAGTTAATGCATGTATAGAACTTTGCTCTCACATCCCGCATCTTTTGTGGACCACATGCATGTCTAGAAATCTGAAGAAAATTTTAATATTACGAGGATTGTTCATATTATCTTTCATTCATCTTTTACCACGTTAGCATCATTTAAGAATAAGTAGAGTTCGTCAATTAATTCTTCACTTAATAATGACTTGTCAAATTATAAATAGAAGTGGTGGCAGTAGAGTAATATTAAAGACATTCTCTAGAAAAAAGTTGTCTAAGCTGCAGTCAAGCAATATGGTTGTTTTATTTATTTATTTTGTCTCTCAATTTAAAATATTTAAGACGTGAAACTGTTAGCAAAATTAGAGAAAAGAGTATTAAAGTTTTAATTTCTTGAAAACAAAACTTTAATTTGATTAGATTCTTTAATCGTTAAAATTTAGTATTAAAATATACATTGAATTTAATTTCCAATTAGTCTCTAGTAAATTATATTTAATGAAAAATTACTATTAAAAGTGATCTTCAAACCTAACTAGGGACCAAATGGTAAAAAAAATTAATTGTCTTTCGATGACGATGTATAAGTAATTTCAAGTTCATGCCATGTGGATTAGGATACGAATGTACACTTAAAGGAAAAAAGTTAAAACAATTACACTTTTAAGGTCCATAATATGCATGAGGGTACACTAATTTAGAAGAAAAAGTTAAAAGTTCATAATTTTTTAGGTCCATGCATGCATGGATTATTATTACACACTTGAAATAGAAAGAAAAAGAGAAAGCGTTACACACTAGTAGTTTTGAAGTCCATGCATATGGATCTTAGAATGCACTTAAAAGGATCATTAGTACATATAGATATATATTGATGTAGATTAAGGTATTGCAGGAGGAGCCATATTATATTGAGCCACTGGGCGATCAGGTCTTGGATCATGATAGTCTTCATCTAAGTGAACCATCATCTTTCTCCATTTTCCTACACTCATTTCCTGCCGTAACCAAACATAAACACAATAATCTTACCCTTCCAACTTCTGAAATCTTATTTACTCTTGTCTCAATAATTTAACTTTTTTCATTTTAGTCTTGAAACCTTCATTTTGATCCATATATTCTAAGAAATGAGTTAAAATGAAAATGACGAACAAAAGTAGATGTTTTGAAATTACATTCCAACGAAAATGAACAAATAATAATATTTGAATTCTACAAAATTTGGAGTCATATGTTAGAGAAAACAAAAAGGTACTTGTAATTATTACCTTTTGATCTAGAGTAACAAGAGAGGTTGCATGTTCCATAGTTTCCTTCATTTCTACTCCAAATCCTTTTTTAAAAAATAAAAAAATAAAAAAAATAGATTGAATAGAGAAGAGATAAAGGTATGGATATAATAAAGATTCATGAGAAAAAAGAGAGTGGTTAAAAAAATATAAGAGAGAGAAGAGCATACCAGGAGAGAGAAAGAGAAAGAGAGAGCATGAAAGGAGAAGAATTGATAAAATTCTTGAGTTATCCATCTAAGTTTGAAGCCTTTTGGGAGGATTCTAAAATGCTTTCTTGCAAAACACAAGAAAACTGAACTCTCTTGAGGCTTCACACTTCAGATTGAACTCAATTTATAATGTTCAACTAAAGTTTATCCATTGATATTTTAATTTTTAAAAAATACTTGGTACATCTTGGATAGCATCTAATCTTCGTGTATTCCTCCAAATTGTCTAATCATAATTTTTCGTGTGGCAAATATTCATTTTATTTCTTTTTTGATATAAGTGATTAGAAAGAATGCTAGAAGATGATGCATCTTAAGATGCACTCAAGTATTGCCCTTAATTTTTTATGAGATGAGTAATCTAGGTATCTTATAAAGATTATGAAGTCTCTCTTCATCTTATTCATGAGAGTTTTTTTTTTTCTAATTAAACTTTCTAATCTTTTAGTCGAGGATATATTCTTTCATCGAGTTGAGTTATATGTCCAAATTGGACCATTGGACCATTTAAACTTTCTTACTTAGAGTAAAATTGATGGTGTATTGAGTGTGAAAATAAATTATTTGTAGTAATCTCAATAACTATAGTTCATTTATTTTACTAAAATCGAAAAGTGGGTCTAATTTTTACCGATAATCAAATTCTAATTTTCATAGCAACCAAATGTTTGGTTGGCAGTGGCATGAAAGAATATGTGTCATTCGACATACTTTATATATATATATTTTCCTCTTTTCCTTAGAACTTATTGGATAAAGTTACATAATTTGGCGGAGCTAATAAGAAAGCAGGCAACATTTTTGCAGTGTCACGGTTCAAGTCCTTCCTGCATGGAATACACTTGGATTTAAGAAACAGAGAAAAGTGTGTGGTAACGTTGACAAGCTGAAACTTAGGGAAAAGTTTGAGTGCATGTTTTTGTTGGTTAGCTATAAAAGTAAAATTTACATGAAATTCATGAAACGGTTAAGAATGCGATTAATGCTCTATATTGGGTAGATAATTGGAATAACTCTGAATATATGAGAGAAGATTACTATCTCCAACCATACCAAATATTTTGGTGAGAACTTATATTCCAAGTTGATACACAATATATAATTTTACGCAATCGTTAGAAGTACTTAGAAGTATGTTGTCTTTAACAAGTGATATCAGGAACTGTGTTAGGTAGAATCCTGGGGTGCCGAACAAAGAAGTGAAGAGCCTCATAACATGTAGTCATGGTGATATCCATTGGTGTATATATACGGTTGAGCTTTCAAGCAAGCCGTATGCTCAAGTGTATTGTTGGAAATGTGATTAAAAAAAAAAAAAAAAAAAAAAAAAAGCTCTAAACAAAGGGATGATCATGAGTTTATAGAGGAAGACAACTATCTCTAATGGTGTGAGACATTTTGGGTGAAACTAAAAGAAAAAGCATGAGGGACTACATCCTCAAGGACATTTATTACGCTGTGAGAATAGTTAGTAGGTATCAGTCTAATCTAGGACAAGATCACTAGAACGCAGTCAAGAACATCCTTAAGTATCTTTGAAAAACTAGAGACTACATGCTTGTGTATGGATTTAAGGATTTGATCCTTACTGGATACACAGACTCTGACTTTCGACTGATAACGATTCTCGAAAATCCACTTCAGGATCAGTGTTCACTCTTAACGGAGGAGCTGTAGTGTGGCGAAGTACTAAGTAGGGATGCATCGTCAATTACACGATGGAGGCGGAGTATGTAGCGGTTTGTGAAGCTGCTAAGGAGGCTGTTTGGCTCAGGAAGTTCTTCTGGACATGTCTAGGCCCATCACCCTCTATTGGTCTGTGGCAAACTCCAGGGAGTCCATGAGTCACAAACGCGACAAACATGTAGAGCAGAAGTATCATCTCATCCTCAAGATAGTGCATCGAGGGGACGTGATAGTTACAAACATCGCTTCGGAGTACAACGTTGTTGACCCGTTTATGAAGGCTCTCACAGCTACAGTCTTTTAGTGTCACCTTCAGAGCTTTGGTCTATGGGACCGCACTCGGTTGGACTAGGGCAAGTGGGAGATTTTTGTATTGGGCCTTAGTGCCCTAGTCTATTGTTTTGTACTTGTTGTAATGTACACCCCACTCGCTTTAGGACAAGTTAGAGATTGTTGGCGATGATGCCCTAAACTCTCGTTGGGTCTGTAGTTTATAAACACCTGTATTGAACAAACACTTGTGATGTAATAATATGAGATATTTTCTTCACTATTGTATATGAAACATGAGATGTTTTATTTGCTTTACCACAAACCAATAAACTAAGATCCCTGCTTGTCGTTGGAACGTAAGCATGTATGTGAAGACATACAAGTATATCATGCCTTAAGTGATAACCAAAATGGTCTGTAGTATATGGATATAGGAGGGAAACCTTATCCTGGTGACACTATAGATGCGACTCGCTTTGTAGATAGTTACAAGTATTGTGGCATGCTACAGATGGTCTGATCTTGATCATTCATGTTGAGACATGCGAGCAGGGGTGTCCTATACAAAGAAGTTTGTATCAGACTGGACCACGAAGTATTTAGCCTCGTTACATAATGTCGTTCATGATAGAGACTACACTTCACTAAGATGACCATAGGTAACATGACCTAAATCTTAAGTGAGTTGGAACTTCTACCTTTGAGGTAGGTCCTTTGATTTGCATGGGTGTGAATAGCCATATTGCCGACTCAAACCGACCACTTTAGGGATTCGTCTGATTTGAGAGCTAGGAACTCAGCTACACAAGATGGAAATCACTCCTTTCCCAAAGTAGGGGTAAGTAGATAGATTGCTCCCTTAAGGGCTGATTTCGGGGCTTGAATGATGTGGCGCCACACACCTTCTGATGGCCCAAGACGTGTCCACTCATAGTAGGACTATGATGTATTGTTCATTAGTGGGATCAGTGGTACCTAAGGAGTTAGATATAAATACAAGAGAAAAACGGTAAATTGGCTCAACTATGTTTACAAGCATCTGTGAAGGGTTATCGTACTATTGACTGGTTATATTCGATGGACACAGAAATATATCTGTGATGAGAATAGTGCAGCTGTCGGTCTTTAGTGGAGTACCCGACAGTTAACGAATGGTACATCTCGTGGCTAAAGAGTTTAGTCAACTATTCACGTACCGTTAGAGCTTCAAGCTACAGATCAATAAGGTCTCCTTGGTAGCTCAATGAATTCAAGTTGAGAATCAATTTTTAGGTCAGTTTAAAGTGTTCAAATTGACAAGAGGGAGTTTAATTATATATGATATGATTAAACTGGTTCAATTATATATGATATAGTTGACATGATATATGAGATACATTACTTAGAAGAAAATGATGTAAATATGATTTATATCAAGTAAAGGAGAAAAGCACTATGGTTTAATATTGGATATGATGTGATATTAAAACTATAGGTTATAAATATAATATGATAAGTTAGTTATTATATTTATAATTAAAACAATTATGAGATAACTATTGGTGGTTTTCTTCATAACCGTGCGTGAAAGTGGGATGTTGCATTAAGTTTTCATAATTGAAAGGATAAGAGTTCCTTCACTCAAAATAAAAGACAAAATGTTTCTCCTAAAGAAAATGTCCGACTTTGGTGCCTTAGATTAGGTCATATAAATCTCAATAGGATTGAGAGGTTGGTTAAGAATAGACTTTTAAGCAAGTTATAAGAAAATTCTTTACTAGTACATGAGTCATCCCTTGAAGTTAAAATGAGTAAGAGATCTTTTACTAGAAAAAGTCACAGAGCCAAAAAAAACCCTTAGAACTTTACATTCAAACATTTATGGTCCTATGAATGTTAACGTTGAAGGATCCCAAATTGAAGGGAACCATGAGTGGAAGCAAGATCGTCCCAATTCCCATTTTTTATTAAATTTAAGTTTTTACAGTAAAGAAAGAACAAGATATGCATTTACAAAATTACAGCATGCTTTAACAAAAGAAAAACTTAGGGTTTTAGAAAACCATACTTTTGAAGACTTTCTTTAAGAATCCTTCAAATAGAATACGATAACTATAATGGTTTCCTCGCTATTCTCAAGTAGAGAACGTGAGAGTGCTAGGCTCTGACTATTCTAGAATGAAGGAAATCGGATTGAGTAAAGAGGACGAAGAATTGAGAACATTTTTCAGCAACTCAAAACTCATAGAGCTCTTTCTGTCTTTCTCACAGTGTGTATCTCAAGAATGAGACTCTCTCCTTTCTTTCTAAAGCCAAAAATACCAAGAACCACCCATTTAGTGGATGGAGAGAAAAGAGGGGAAGAGAGTTGTAACTCCCTCCCTCATTTTAAATTAAAATAACATTTAATATATAGATTAAATTATATGTTATATCAAATATAACACATAACCTATAGTTTTAATATTGTATCACATGCAATATAATCTATAGTTTCTTTTCTCTCTCATATGGCATTTAATATAAATCATATTTATATTAAATTTAACATTTATGAATACAATTCATATAATTAATATTTGAATCATATTCACATTCAACTCAATTTATAATGTGCAACCAAAGCTTATCTACTAACATTTTAATTTTTAAAAAATACTTGGTGCATCTTGGATAGCACCTAATCTTCGTGCATTCCACTAAATTTGTCTAATCATAATTGATCATGTGTCAAATATTCTTTTTATTTCTTTTTTTTTATATAAGTGATGAGAAAGAATGCTTAAAGATAATGTATCTTAGGATGCGCTCAATTATTGCCCTTAATTTTTTATGAGATGAGTAATCTAGGTATCTTATAAAGATTGTGAAGTCTCTTCATCTTATTAATGTGGAATTTTCAACATATTTCTAGATGGTATCTCTTTAATTATATTTACCATTCTTAAATCGGGTTCAATTTGGATCAAATAACGGCATCCATGTAACGTTCTGCTATGAATATTGATTGAACTTACTATATTAGACAAACACGAGGTTATATCTCAAAACAAAATGACTATGAAAAGAATATCCCATTTCATCTTTTTCAATGTAGGATCTGCTCAACATCTATTATGTATATCTAACTCAATTTTTTTAATGTTAACATATAGTTTGGGCATATGGCATTGATTTTAAAACATCCAATACCATTATGAGAGTTTTTTTTTTTTTTTTTAATTAAACTTCCTAATCTTTTAGTCGAGGATATAATATTTCATCGAGTTGAATTATATGTCCAATTGGCCCATTGGACCATTTAAACTTTCTTACTTAGAGTAAAATTAATGGTGTATTGAGTGTGAAAATAAATTATTTGTAGTAATCGAAATAATGTCATTCGACATACTTTATTTTAGTATTATTTATATATATATATATATATATATATATATTCCTCTTGTCCATAGAACTTATTGGAAAAAGTTACATAATTTGGCGGAGCTAATAAGAAAGCAGGAATCATTTTTGCAGTGTCTCGATAGTCCTTCCTGCATGGAATACACTTGGATTTAAGAAACAGAGAAAAGTGTGTGATAACGTTAACAAGCTGAAACTTGGGAAAAGTTTGAGTGCATGTTTTTGTTGGTTAGCTATAAATGTTAAATTTACATGAAATGCATGAAACGGTTAAGAATGCCATTAGTGCTCTATATTGGGTAGATAATTGGAATAACTCTGAATATATGAGAGAAGATTACTATCTCCGACCATACTAAATATTTTGGTTAGAACTTATGTATCAAGTGGATACACAATATATAATCTTACACAATCGTTAGAAATACTTAAAAATATGTTGTCTCTAACAAGTGGTATGAGGAACTGTGTTAGGTAAAATCTTTGGGTACTAAACAAAGAAGTGAAGAGCCTTATAAGATGTAGTTATGGTGGTATCCATTGGTGTATATATATATATAGTTGAGCTTTCAAGCAAGCCGTATGCTCAAGTGTATTGTTGAAAATGTGATGAAAAAAAAAAAAGCTCGGGATAAAGGGATGATCATAAGTTTATAAAGGAGGACAACTATCTCCAATGATGTGAGACATTTTGGGTAAAACTAAAAGAAAAATCAAGAGGATTTCACTCTATTATCAAATACTAAGTCACAAAATTTTTAAAACAAAAAAGTCATTAAATTAATGCTTTTTTTTAGTAGTAAACCGAGAGTGATTTAAAAGCTCTCTTTGTTTGTTTGTTTTTTTTTTTTGTTTTTTTTTTTTTGGTGGGAAGTTGACAACTCCACCCCCAACTCCTACTTCTTTGAGCCAAAACATCTATTGAGTATTTTGTAAATATCACAACTATCATCAATTAATTCTTAACTGTTAGGAAATCTTCAAACAAAGAAAACAGAAAACGTAAAACAATAAAGAATCGACACATAGATTTACATTATTCACTAACAGTGTGTTAGCTACATCCACAGGCAGAAAGGGAACAATTTATTATTAGAGAGAATAATACAAAATTATAGAACAACAAAACCTCTAGGGTTAGAGAGTTCATATAATACATTTTTTTTTAAACCCTAGGGTCAAAGTTTCCACTTTGACTTGAATTTTCTCACACATAACAGATATATCAGATGCAATACAAAATATTGTCAGACGTACCCAAACTTTTTCCTCATGCCTTAGAGCGTTCTATAAGTAGTACAAATTTTCATCACCTTAACCATTTACTCACTTCTCACGAAGTGATATTTTACATCTATGTGTTTAGTTCTCTCATGATGAACTTGATCCTTGGTTAAGCATATTACACTCAAACTATCACAGTAGATAATAGCCTGACCTGATGTAAACCAAGATCACCCACTAGTCCTTTCAACCATATTATCTCTTTAATTAGCAATTTCTGTAAAAAAATATGTAAGTAAATTTGGGTCGTAAGGTGTCTTTCAACTAACAACAAAATCACTTAGGAGTGAACACAAATAACTATTCATAGACCTCCTACTGTCAACATCTCTAATATAATCAGCGTTAAAATAACCAGTCACTGAACACTTTTCGTCATTCCCATAAACATGATCAACATTAGACATATACCTCTAAGGTAACAATAAATCCTCTTCAGAGCTTGCCAATGTTCCTTTCCACGTCTATCCATGAATTTGCTGATAACACTAGCAGCACGTGAGATTAGGCCTAATACAAATCATAACATAAATCAAACTTCCCACTATACTAGCATATGAAACTCGAGACATATACGCCTTCTCTGCTTCAAATTGTGGTGAAAGCACAGACGACAAACAAACATATTTACACTACTGACAATATCTATAGACTCAGCTAATAATAAATTCTAGGCACTCTAACAATAACATATTTTATGTTGTAAATTTTGTACCATTATTATTTGATCTTAATATATGATATTGCATATTATTTATTTAAACAAATATAAAATGAGTTATTTAATAAACTTCCAAAGTTCTTGTTTTTAAAAGACACCTAAACTTTAGAAAAATGTGTATTAACTCACAAACTTTAAAAATATCTAATACTAGGTTTTTAGGCTTTTAAATTTGTGCTTAATAAGATCTCTATACAAAAAATATTTAAGAGTAACCCATATCTATCCAATTTAAAAATTGGATATATTTTATATTTAATTTGGACTCTAACTGTCTATAACATGTTTAAAATATGTCTCATGAATTTTAAATATTGTTGAATAGGTCACTAATCTATTAGACACAAAATTGAAATGATTAACTACGATGGACAACATTTTTGGGGATAATAACCAAGTGTATAACTTTTTTAAAAAAAATTGTAAATATAACAATGTCTATTAGAGATAGAATTCTATCGTTGATAGACTCTTACTAACGATATAGTTTATTACTGATAAACTTCTACTAGCAATATGATCTATCACTAATAGACTATCTAAAATTTGCTACATTTATATTGGTTTTTTTATAGTCTTTATATCTACTAATAATTTGGGTCTGATTACTATATTTGTAATTGTCCCAATTAAAAATTTGGAGAGACCTCAACAATGCAAAAAATTATTAGTTTAAGTACCTATTAAACACATTTTAAAGTTCAAGTACTACATATTGACAAATCTATTAAGTGACTTGTATATATATTAGATGAAGACTTAAAAATTTAGAGACTAAACTTAGGAATGACAACATTCCCTGCGGAGTCGGGTCCCCACAGGTCATCGGGGTGGGGAATCCTCGGTTTGACTGGGTACGAGGGTCAAACCGGGAATTTAAATTGGGTCCTCGATCGAGGACGAGGTTGGAATGGGGAGGGGATCCTTAGCCCGTCCCTGACCCCAAACTCGACTCCCACCCCCGCTTCGAAATTTTTTAATTGTTGGTTTATATGTGTGTGTCTATATATGTGTGTATATATCTATGTATGTATGCATGTATCTATGTATGTATGCATATACATACACATATACATACATATACATATACATACATACATATACATATGTGTGTGTATATTTATATGTATGTATAAACTACTGAATAGTAGCTCAAGCTACTATTTTAGTTAATTTTTTTTAGTTTTAATTTTTTAATATAATAAATTTAGTTTTTATTAACTTTATAATAAACCCTATTTGTTTTTTTTTTTTAATTTTAATTTTCTAATAATAGAAAATTTAACAATCACTTAGTAAAAATTATTAGCCGAATTTTTCTATGTTAATCAACCCTTGGTAAAACACTCCGTGGAAGAAAATGTTGTATATAATACTTCAATTTCCTTTCACATTTCTCCTATAAAGTTCACACCATTAGATCTATGCTCGGCCTTGAGGTACTTTTGTTTGTGTCCCTCTATGGGTGGTGTTTGCATAGGTCAATAACAAAGTGAATGGAGAGAGTGTTTATAGTAAGTGAGAGAGGGACGCGTGTCAGCACATCCTACGATCTCCTTCATTAATTTGCAGTAAAATTTCATACTTGACCTCGAGACACCTTTTCTTGTATCCCCCTACGGATTGTATTTCTACGAATTTTTACTCAAACTCCAAAAATGGATAAGATTGCTTTAGTTTTTGTCCCAATCGATTTTTTCCTACAGTTGGCTCCTTGGGATGGAAATCTAGAATCTAAAATGAGGGGTTACACTTATAGGAAAATGTTAAGTTAACAATTTCTACACTAAACAATGGTGAGTAATAATTATAGAAATAAGAGTTATTCTTGTGCAATTATTAGTTGAGTTGTTTCAATTTAGTGAAAGGGTAACTGTTCACCCTACGGTGGATTTTGTTCTAACTCATTGAAGCATTATTGCAAAATAAATGTCCCATAGGGTGCATTAGTTTTTGCTAAATTGATTGGTTGTTAAATTGGGTAATGGGTTTATAATTGATATTAATAAATTATATGATTTTAGCAATTTCATTATGACACTCGCTACTCTTAACTTGCTTTCTACTGATAAACTTAATGGTGATAGCTACACAAGTTGGAAAGATACTATTAATGTTGTGCTAATAATCGATGATTTGCGATTCATTCTGGTTCAGGAGTATCCTTAAGTCTCAGCTGCCAATGCAGCCAGAAATGATCGAGAGACAAATGAGCAATGGATCGAAGAGAATGAAAAGGCTCGAATATATATCTTGGCAAGCTTATCTAAATTTTTGGCCATAAAGCATGAGCTAATGCTCATAACCTGTGAGATCAAGGAGTCGATGAGGGGAATGTTTGGACAACCATCCACATAACTCCACCACAATGCTTTAAAATACATCTTCAATGTCTGGATGAAATACGAGATTCTATGTTAGAGAACATGTTCTAAACATAATGGTCCACTTTAACACGGTGGAGATGAACGGGTCTTTCATCGACAAAGTCAGGTAGATTAGCTTTATTTTGTAAACTCTACCTGAGATTTTCCACCAATACCGTAGCAGCACTGTTATGAACAAGCTTGACTACAACTTGACCATCCTGCTTAATGAGCAGTAGAAATACCAGTCCTTTATGAAAGTTAAGGAACATAAGGGTGAGGTAAATGTTGTCTCATCATCTAAGAAGTTCTACAGAGGTTCGACCTCTGGCACAAAGTCTACACTTTCTTCCTCTACCACCAAAAAGTGGAAGAAAAAGAAGGGAGGTTAGGGGAAAGTTAATCCCGTTATTGCCAAAAAAGGAAAGAAGGCCAAGGTTTTCAAATGGAATCTATTTCCATTGTAACTAGAAGAATCACTAGAAAAGGAATTATCCCAAGTATTTGACAAAAAAGAAGAAGGTCAAACAAGATAATTATGATTTACTTGTATTGAAAACTTGTTTAATAGAGGATGATAATTTTGTCTGGATAATAGATTGAGGCGCCACTAATCATGTTTGTTTTTCCTTTCAGGGAATTAGTTCCTGATGGCAGCTGGAGACTAGTGAGATGGCTATGCAAGTTGGAACTGGGCATGTCATCTCAGTTGGGGCGGTGGCAGGACTTCATTTAATTTTACATAAATCTTATTTATTGTTAGACAATGTATATGTAGTTCCTGATTTAAAAAGGAATTTGATTTATGTAAAATGCTTACTTGAGCAAAACTATTATCTGAATTTTAATGTAAGTAAAGTGTTTATTTACAAGAATGGTGCTCTTATTTGTTCAGCTAACCTCGAAAATAACTTTTATATGCCAAGGTCTTTAGCATCTAAGGCCCTCCTTAATACTGAAATGTTCAGAACTATCCTAACTCAATGTTAGGGATGATGCCCTAAACTTTCGTTGAGTCCTGTCGTTTGTAAACACTTGTATTGAACAAACACTTGTAATGTAATAATATGACATATTTTCTTCATTGTTGTCTATGAAACACGAGATGTTTTATTTTCTTTACTACAAACCAATAAACTAAGATCCCTGGTTTCCGTTGTAACTTAAGCATGTATGTGGAGATATACAAGTGGATCATGCCTTAAGTGATAACCAAAATGGTATGTAGTATATGGATATAAGAGGGAAATCTTATCCTAATGACACTATGGATGCAGCCCACTTTGTAGATAGTTACAAGTTTTGTGACGTGCTACAGATGGTCTGATCCTAATCATACATGTGAAGACATGCAAGCGAAGGTATCCAACACAAAGAAGTTTGTGTAAGACTGGACCACGAAGTTTTTAGTCTCGTTATTTAACGTCATTCATGACAGATACTTCAGTTCACTTGGATGACCATAGGTAACATAACCTTAATCCTGAGTGAGTTGGTAACTTCTGCCTTTGAGGATGGTTCTTTAATTTGCATGGGCGCGAGTGGCCAAATTGTCGACTCAAACCTACCATTTTAGGGATTCATCTGATTTTGGAACTAAAAACTCAGCTACACGAGATGGAATTCACTCTTTCCCTAAAGAAAGGGTAAGTAGATAGATTGCTCCCTTAAGGGCTGATTCCAAGGCTTGAAAGATGTGACGCCACACATCTTCTAATGGTCCAAGAGGTGTTGACTCATAGTAAAACTATGATGTATTGTTCATTATAGGGATCAGTGATACTTAAGGAGTTAGATGTAACTATAGGGAAAAAACGGTAAATTGGCCCAAATGTACGAGTATCTATGTAGGGTTATCGTACTGTTGACTGGTTATATCCGATGGACACAGAAATGTATCTATGGGGAGAAGAATGTAGTTATCAGTCTTTAGTGGAGTATCCGGTAGTTAACGGATGGTGAATCTCGTGGTTAAAGAGTTTAGTTAGTTATTCACGTACTATTGCAGCTTCAAGCTACAGATCCATAAGGTCCCCTTGGTAGCTCAATTGATTCAAGTTGAAAATCAGTTTTTAGGTTAATTTGAAGTATTCAAATTAACTAGAGAGAGTTTGATTATATATGATAGATTAAAATGGTTCAATTATATATGATATTGTTGGCATGATGTATGAGATACATTACTTGGAAGAAAATGATGTAAATATTATTTATATCCATTAGAGGAGAAAAAGACTATGGTTTAAATATTGCATATGATGTTATATTAAAACTATAGGTTATAAATATAATATGATAAGTTAGTTATTATATTTATTTATAATTAAAATAATTATGAGAAAATTATTGATGGTTTCTCTCCATAATCGTGCGTGAAAGTGGGAGGTTACATTCAATTTTTATAACTGAAAGGATAAAATGAAAAATGTTTTCATTTTGGAGAAGAATCGTAATATTGCTTCATTGGTTGTGTACTGCTCATCGTTTAGCTCACGAGAGCCTACACAACAGCTCAAAGTTTTTTCCTAAACGATCGTGTACACACGCATCTGTCTAAATGATCGTTTTTTTTACTAAACGATCGCGTGCCTGAGCGAGATTCACTAAACGATTGTGTAAACGATCAAACCTATTGTACTAAACGATCGTGCACCTTTTCTAAATGATGAAGCAAAAGTCTATAAGATAGACTCTAACCTCTCCCACTTGCTTAGTCGTTGAAGAAGATCGTAGTTTCCTCCTTCCTCTTACCAAATCAAACGGATCCTACACCTCCTGAATTAACACTCTGAGAATACCAAAGTCACTGAGTGATGGTGTCCCAGTTGTAGCTTGTTCGTGAAGAAGACTAGTCGTTTTCTGAGAAACAGCGAGAGATTTGGGCAGACGATTGGCTTGGCATTGCAGTGACAGCGAGAGGTGCTGATCCAAGCGGGAGCAAGAAATAAACAGAAGAAAAGTTCTTCAAATGTGAGTATCTTGTTCCTTAGTATTTAATTTATTGAAAGCATGTCGTAATTTTTTCTGAAATGCATAACTTGTATGTATGTTTTTGATTGCTTATAATTCTGTCACAATGAATTTGGAACAATCTTGCTTCCACTCATAGGTTCTCTTTGATGAGAGCTCCTTCACTCAAAATAAAAGACAAAAAGTTTCTCCTAAAGAAAATTTCCCTTAGATTAAGTCATATGAATCTCAATAGGATTGAGAGGTTGGTTAAGAATGGACTTTTAAGCAAGTTAGAAGAAAATTCTTTACTAGTACATGAGCCACCTCTTGAAGGCAAAATGACTAAGAGATCTTTTACTAGAAAAAATCATAAAGCCAAAGAACCCTTAGAACTTTACATTCATACATCTGTGGTCCTATGATGTTAAGGCTGAAGGATCCCAAATTGAAGGGAACCATGAGTGGAAACAAGATCATGCGAATTCCTTTTTTTCATTGAATTTAAGTTTTTATAGTAAAGAAAGAACAACATATGCATTTACAAAATTATAGCATGCTTTAACAAAAGAAAAACTTAGGATTTTAGAAAACCATACTTTTGAAGACTTTATTCAAGAATCCCTCGAATAGAATATGAATACAACCACAATGGTTTCCTCGCTATTCTCGAGTAGAGAACCCAGGAGTGCTGGGCTCTGACTATTCTAGAATAAAGGAAATCGGATTGAGTAGAGAGGAAGAACAATTAAGAACGTTTTTCAACAACTCAAATCTCACAGAGCTCTTTCTGTCTTTCTCACAGTGTGTATCTTAAGAAGGAGACTCTCTCCTCTCTTTTTAAAACCAAAAATACAGCAATCACCCATTTACGTGGGTGGAAAGAAAAGAGGGGGAGGGAATTGTAACTCCCTTCCTCATTTTAAATTAAAATAACATTTAATATATATAGATTAAATTATATGTTACATCAAATATAACATATAACTTATAGTTTTAATATTGTATCACATGCAATATAATCTATAGTTTCTTTTCTCTCTCATATGGCATTTAATATAAATCAAATTTATATTAAATTTAACATTTATGAATACAATTCATATAATTAATATTTGAATCATATTCAAATATTTATTTCCTCTCATTGAAACTATAATGTATCAAATACATTATAATAATTATATCATATATAATTAAATCCCTCTACTAATTTAAACAATTCAAATTAATCCAAAAACTTATTCTCATTTAATCCTATTGAGCTACCAAGGGGACCTCATAGACCTGTAACTTGAAGCTCTAACGGTACATGAATAATTAATCAAACTCTTTAACTAAATTATTCATCATTCGTTAACTGTCAGGCACTCCACTAAAGACTGACAGCTGTACTCTTCGTACTACAGATATATTTCAGTGTCTATTATAACCAATCAACAGTATGATGACACTTCACAAATTGCTCATAAGTACAGCTAGGCCAAAAATACCGTTTTACCCCTGCACTCTTCGCACTACAGATATATTTCAGTGTCTATTAAGATCTTAGTGCACGTTTTGCCCCTATTTGTAGGTCACCCTAAGGGAACGAGTGGTGGTTACTTCTATGATCCTAGAGATAATAAAGTGTTTGTATCGACAAATGCCATAGTTTTAGAAGATGACGACATCAAGAAGCACAAACCGTGCAATAAGATAATATTAAATGAACTTTCCAATGAAACTACTAACCCTTCAACAACAGTTATAAGAGACTAGTACAACAAGAAAAATTGTTGATATTGTCTCATCTAACAGGCCACATCCAATTCAACCGTTGAGAAAACTTTGACGTAAATGGAGGGTTGCGAACCCGTCTATTCGTTAATGGCGACGTTAAGGATCCATTGTCCTACAAATAGGAAATGGAGGACGTGCACAGAGATGAATGTATCAAAGTTATGGATTTCGAAATAGAGCCTATATACTTCAATTCAGTCTAGGATCTTATAGATCAACCTGATGAGGTAAAATCTATAGGTTGAAAATGGATCTACAAGAGGAAAATGGATGCAGTTGGTAAGCTGCAAACCTTTAAGACTAAACTGGTGGCAAAGAGCTATATCCAAGTTGAAAGAATTGACTATGAGGAGACTTTCTCACCCGTTGCCATGTTAAAGTCTATCTGAATACTCCCGTCTATTGCTACATATTATGACTATGAGATTTGGCAAATGGACATTAAGACTATCTTTCTAAATGGCAATCTTGAGGAGACCATCTATATGCAACAGCCAGAGGAATTCATAATCCAAGGTCAAGAGCAAAAGGTTTGCAAGCTTAATCGGTCCATTTCTTGATTGAAACAAGCTTCTCGATCTTGGAATATAAGATTTGATACTACGATTAAATCTTATGGGTTTGATCAAAATGGTTATGAGCTTTGTGCTTATAAGAAAATCAACAACATTTTAGTAGCTTTCTTAGTGTTATAAGTAGACAATATCCTACTCATTGGGAATGATATAAGTCTACTAACTGATATAAAACAATGGCTAGCAATCGAATTCCAAATGAAAGATTTGGGAGAGGCATAATGGGCATTCAAATCTTTAGGGATCATAAGAACAAATCGCTAGCCTTATCTTAGCATCATACATAATAAGATGTTTGTTAAGTATTCGATGCAAACTCCAAGAAAGGCTTGCTACCTTTCAGGCATGGAGTTTTCTTGTCTAAGGAACAATGTCCTAAGACACCTCAAGAAGTTAAGAAGATGAAATGAATCCTCCATGCATCGCTGGTAGCCTAATGTATGCAATGTTATGTAGTGGACCTGGTATTTACCATCCAATGGGGATAGTCAATAGATATAAGTCTAATCTAAGATTAGATAAGTGAACAGCCGTTAAAACCCCTCAAGTATCTTAACATAATGAAGTGTTGAGGTAATGTTCTAAATCTCATGGGTCTTATAGTTTGTAATTGTATTGTACAAATACTTTATTTATCTAATAAAATAAGAGACATTTTCTTTGACATTTAGTTGCATTAACCGACAAAAACCAATAAACTAAGATCCAAGATTATCTTTTGTGACTATGTATGTAGACACATATAGGTGAATCATGTTTAAATGATAACTATGGGCATCTTGAGGGGTTTTAGTCAATGCATGTGTAGAACATTGGTCACACATCCAGCATCTTTTGTGGACCACATGCACGCCTAGAAATCTGAAGAAAATTCAAATACTTAGAGGATTGTTCATATTATCTTTCATTCCTCTTTTACCATGTTAACATCATTTTAAAATAATGTAGAGTTCATTAAAGAAATTAATTCTTCACTTAATGATTTGTCAAATTATAAATAGAAGCGGTGGTAGTAGAGTAATATTAAAGACATTCTCTAGAAAAAGGTTGTCTAAGCTGCAGTCAAGTAATATGATTGTTTTATTTATTTTTTTATCTCACAATTTTAAAATATTGAAGATGTGAAACTATTAGCGAAATTAGAGAAACAAGTATTAAAGTTTTAATTTCTTGAAAAAAAAATTAATTTGATTCGTTTCTTTAATCGTTAAAATTTAGTATTAAAATATACATTGAATTTAGTTTCCGAATAGTCTCCAGTAAATTGTATTTAATGAAAAATCACTGTTACAATTGATCTTTAGAGCTAACTAAGGACGAGATGAAAACCAAAATTAATTGTCCCTGATGTTGCATAAGTAATTTCAAGTTCATGCCATGTGGATTAAGATTATGAATGTACATTGGAGGAAAAAAAAGCTCAAATAATTACACTTTTAAGGTCCATAATATGCATGAGGTTATACTAATTTAGGAGAAAAAGTTAAACGTTTACAATTTTTTAGGTCCATGCATGCATGGATTATTATTACACACTTGAAATAGAAAGAAAAGAGAAAGTGTTCCACACGAGTAGTTTTGAAGTCTATGCATATCGATTTTAGAATGCACTTAAGACGATCATCAGTACATATAGATATATATTGATGTAGATTAAGATATTGCAGGAGCAACCATATTATATTGAGCCACTGGGTTATCAGGTCCTGGATCATGATAGTCTTCATCTAAGTGAACCATCATCTTTCTCCATTTTCCTACACTCATTTCCTGTCGTAACCAAACATAAACACAATAATCTTACCCTTCCAACTTCTGAAATCTTATTTACTCTTGTTCCAATAATATAACTTTTTTCATTTTAGTCTTCAAACCTTCGTTTTGATCCATATATTCTAAGAAATGAGTTAAAATGAAAATGACGAAATTACATTCCAACTAATATGAACAAATAATAATATTTGAATTCTACAAAATTTGGAGTCATATGTTAGAGAAAACGAAAAGGTACTTGTAATTATTACCTTTTGATCTGGAGTAACAAAAGAGGTTGCATGTTCCACGGTTTGCTTCATTTTTACTCCAAATCCTTTTTAAAAGAAAAAAAAAAAGAAAAAGAAAAAATTGAACAGAGAAGAGATAAAAGTATGAATATAATAAAGATTCATGAGAAAAAAGAGAGTGGTTAAAAAAATATAAGAGAGAGAAGAGCATACCAGGAGAGAGAAAGAGAAAGAGAAAGCATGAAAGGAGAAGAATTGATAAAATTCTTGAGTTATCCATTGGAGTTTGAAGCCTTTTGGGAGGATTCTCAAAATGCTTTCTTGCAAAACACAAAGAAAACTGAACTCTCTCGAGGCTTCACACTTCAGATTCAACTCAATTTATAATGTGCAACCAAAGCTTATTTACTAACATTTTAATTTTTAAAAAATATTTGGTACATCTTGGATAGCACGTGCATTCTATCAAATTTGTCTAATCATAATTGATCATGTATCAAATATTTTTTTTATTTCTCTTTTTATATAAGTGATGGGAAAGAATGCTTAAAGATAATGTATCTTAGGATTCGCTCAAGTATTGCCCTTAATTTTTTATGAGATGAGTAATCCAGGTATCTTATAAAAATTGTGAAGTCTCTTCATCTTATTAATGTGGAATTTTCAACATATTTCTAGATGGTATCTCTTTAATTATATTTACCATTCTTAAATCGGGTTCAATTTGGATCAAATACCTGCTTAGGCTTCATGAATTTTGAATACTATATTAGACAAACACGAGGTTATATCTCAAAACAAAATGACTATGAAAAGAATATCCCATTTCATCTTTTCAATGTAGGGTCTGCTCAACATCTATTATGTATATCTAACTCAATTTTTTTAATGTTAACATATAGTTTGTGACATATGGTATTGATTTTTAAAACATCCAATACCATTGTGAGAGTTTTTTTTTTTTTTTTAATTAAACTTCCTAATCTTTTAATCGAGGATATAATATTTCATCGAGTTGAATTATATGTGGACCATTGGACCATTTAAACTTTCTTAGAGTAAAATTGATGGTGTATTGAGCGTGAAAATAAATTATTTGTAGTAATCTCAGTAACTATAGTTCCTTTATTTTACTAAAATCGAAAAGTGGGTCTAATTCTTACCGATAATCAAATTCAAATTTTAATAGCAACCAAATGTTTGGCTGGCAGTGGCATGAAAGAATACGTGTCACTCGACATACTTTATATATATATAATATATATATATATTCCCCTCTTGTCCATGGAACTTATTGGATAAAGTTACATAATTTGGCAGAGCTAATAAGAAAGCAGGCAACATTTTTGCAGTGTCACGGTTGAAGTCCTTCCTGCATGGAATACACTTGGATTTAAGAAACAGAGAAAAGTGTGTGGTAACATTAACAAGCTGAAACTTAGGGAAAAGTTTGAGTGCATGTTTTTGTTGGTTAGCTATAAATGTTAAATTTACATGAAATGCATGAAAGGGTTAAGAATGCAATTAATGCTATTAATCCTGGGTAGATAATTGGCATAACTCTGAATAAATAAGAGAGGATTACTATCTTCAACCATACCAATTATCGATTTTTCATTACCTTAGAGGTATATGTTTAATGTTAAATTTACATAAAACACTCCGTGGGAGAAAATGTTGTATATGATACTTCAATTTCCTTTCACATTTCTCCTATATAGTTCACACCGTAAGATCTATGCTTGGCCTTGAGGTACCTTTCCTTGTGTTCCCCTACGGGTGGTCTTTGCATAGGTTAATAACAAAGTGAATGAAGAGAGTGTTTACAGTAAGTGGGAGAGGGACGCGTGTCAACACATCCCACAATCTTCTTCATTAGTTTGTAGTAAAATTTCATGCTTGACCTCAAGACATATTTGCTTGTGTCCCCCTACGGATTGTATTTCTACGAATTTTACTCAAACTCCAAAAATGGATAAGATTGCTTTAGTTTTTACCCCAATCTATTTATTCCTACAGTTGGCTCATTGGGGTGGGAATCTAGCATATAAAATAAGGGGTTACACTTACAGGAAAATGTTAACAATTTCTAGACCAAACAATGATTACTAATAATTATAGAAATAAGAGTTATTCTTGTGCAATTATTAGTTGAGATTGTCTCAATTCAGTGGAGGGGTAACTGTTCACCCTACGGTGGATTTTGTCCTGACTCACTGAAGCATTATTGCAAAATAGATGTCCCGTAGGGTGCATTAGTTTTTGCTAAATTGATTTGTTGTTAAATTGGGCAATGCATTTATAACTGATATTAATAAATTGTATGATTTTAGCAATTTCATTATTACACGCGCTACTCTTAACTTGCTTTCCACTGATAAACTTAATGGTGATAGCTACACAAGTTGGAAAGATACTATTAATACTGTACTAATAATCGATGACTTGCGATTCATTCTGGTTGAGGAGTATTCTTAAGTCCCAGCTGCCAATGTAGCCAGAAATGATCAAGAGGCATATGAGCAATGAATCGAGGAGAATGAAAAGGCCTGAACATATATCTTGGCAAGCTTATCTGAAGTCTTGGCCAAGAAGCATGAGTTAATGCTCATAACCTGTGAGATTATGGAGTCGATGAGGGGAATGTTTAGACAACCATCCATATAACTTCACCATGACGCTTTAAATACATCTTCAATGCCTGGATGAAAGAAGAGATTCTATATTCGAGAACATGTTCTGGACATGATGGTCCAATTTAACGTGGTGGAGATGAACAGATCTTTCATCGATGAAGTCAGTCAGGTTAGCTTTATTTTGTAAACTCTACCTAAGAGTTTCCACTAGATTCGTAGCAACGTTGTTATGAACAAGCTTGACTACAACCTGACCACCCTGTTCAATGAGCAATAGAAATACCAGTTCTTTATGAAAGTTAAGGAACATAAGGGTGAGGTAAATGTTGTCTCGTCCTCTAAGAAGTTCTACAGAGGTTCGACCTCCGGCACAAAGTCTACATTTTCTTCCTCTAGAACAAAAAAAAAATGGAATAAAAATATGGGAGGTCAGGGGAAGGTTAACCCCCCTGTTGTCCAAAAAGAAAAGAAGGCCAAGGTTTTCAAAGGGAACATGTTTCCATTGTAACCAGAAGGGTCACTTGAAGAGGAATTGTCCCAAGTATTTGACAAAAAAGAAGAAGGTCAAACAAAATAATTATGATCTACTCGTATTTAAAACTTGTTTAATAAAGGATGATAATTCTGTCCGGATAATAGATTCAGGCACCATTAATCGTGTTGGTTCTTCCTTTCAAGGAATTAGTTCCTGATGGCAGCTAGAGACTAGGGAGATGACGACGTGGGTTGGAACTAGACATGTCGTCTCAGTTGTGACGGTGGCGGGACTTTGTTTAATTTTATATAAATCTTATTTATTGTTAGATAATGTATATGTAGCTCCTGATTTAAAAATAAATTTGATTTCTATAAAATGCTTACTTGAGCAAAACTATTATCTGAATTTTAATGTATGTAAAGTTTTTATTTACAAGAATGGTGCTCTTATTTGTTCAGCTAACCTCGAAAATAACCTTTATATGCAAAAGCTGTTAGCATCTAAGGCCCTTCTTAATATTGAAATGTTCATAACTATTGTAACTCAATATTGGGGATGATTCCCTGAGCTCTCGTTGAGTTCTATAGTTTGTAAACACCTGTATTGAACAAACGTTTGTGTTGTAATAATATGACATATATTCTTCATTGTTGTCTATGAAACATGAGATGTTTTATTTGCTTTACCACAAACAATAAATTGAGATCCCTGGTTGTCGTTGTAACTCAAACATGTATGCCGAGACATACAAATGGATCATACCTTAAGAGATAACTAAATCGGTCTGTAGTATATGGATATAGGAAAGAAACCTTATCCTAGTGATACTAAGGATACAGCCCGCTTTGTAGATAGTTACAAGTGTTGTGAGTGCTACAAATGGTCTAACCTTAATCATTCATATGGAGACATGCAAGCGGGGGTGTCCTATACAAAGAAGTTTGTATAAGACCGGACCACGAAGTGTTTAGTCTCGTTATATAACGTCGTTCATGACAGAGACTTCAGTTCACTAGGATGAGGTAACATGATCTTAATTCTGATTGAGTTGGGAATTCCTGCCTTTGAGAGCGGTCCTTTAATTTGCATGGGTGTGAGTGGCCAAATTGCGACTCAAACCTACCACTTTTAGGATTCGTCTGATTTGGGAGCTGAGAACTCAGCTACACAAGATGGAATTCACTCCTTCCCCAAACAAGGGTAAGTAGATAGATTGCTCCATCAAGGGTTGATTCCGAGGCTTGAACGATGTGGCGCCACACATCTTCTAATGGCCCGAGAGATGTCGACTCATAGTAGAACTATAATGTATTGTTCATTATAGGGATCAATGGTACTTAAGGAATTAGATGTAACTACAGGGGCAAAACGGTAAATTGGCCCAACTGTACTTACGAGCATCTGTGAAGGGTTATCACACTATTGACTAGTTATATCCAATGGACACAGAAATATATCTGTAGGGAGAAGAATGCAGCTATCAGTCTTTAATGGAGTGCCTGGTAGTTAACGGATGGTGGATCTCGTGGCTAAATAGTTTAGTTAGCTATTCATGTACTATTGAAACTTCAAGCTGCAAGTCCATAAGTCCCCTTGGTAGCTCAATTGATTCAAGTTGAGAATCCGTTTTTGGGTTAATTTGAAGTGTTCAAATTAACTAGAGAGAGTTTGATTATATATGGTATGATTAAACTGGTTCAATTATATATGATTATTTTGACATGATGTATGAGATACATTACTGTATACAGTAATTGGAAAAATAAGTTTAAATATGAATGATGCGTTGATGCGTTAGTGATGCGTTGATGCGTTTGTGATGTGCAACAGGATGCATGACACTCCTCTATAGGCGTTCAAGTTTTCCTAAATCAGATCCAAGTATAAATCCAACTCAAGTTTCTGGTAAGTCCAGGGTCGAACTTAGGGATTTAGATTAAAGCTAAAGCAGACCTTGCGTTGTAACTGTTGCAAAAATATCCTAAGTGAATGGGCAATATTAAATTCCATACCCTAGTCAGCTGCTTGACACTCAGATGCTTTTCAAACATCGCCCGTTGCAGATGCCCATGCTTACAAGTGGTAATTTGACACAAACAGCCTGAATCAATGTATCTTCTTTATGTTGAATCCCACCGACGCATGCCCCATACGTTAGACTTTTCCTGCGACATTTAGAATATTTGTTGAGATCCTGCAATATCATGCGTTAATGTCGTAGTATTTTAGCAATAAACATTCTTTTTCATGTGTTTGATAGTGTTCGAGTAATTCCATGCGTTTTCTCTAAAAATGATGAGATTTTATCATTAAAGATCCTAATTGTTCCAACTTTTGAGCCACAATAACTTGTATTTCTACAAGTTGTCACACCCCTTAAATTTGAACAATGCTTGTCCTTGAGCATTCCACAAATAATTCTTTGTTATCTCCATTGTCTTTAATGTGCAGGGTTCACCTCTCATCATATTCACTTCTAAGCTTGAGACTAAATTTTGGAAAATGTAACGCAGGTTGATTCTTTTCTAAAAGGAAGAATGTTTTATTTCAGGTGCAGCAAGCCTTTTGTAAACAACTCCTTTCGTTTCTCAAAGCATTCTCGTTTTTTTCTAAACCATCAATGCGTTAGATGCTTTTCCTCTTTTTTTTTTTAAAAAAAAAAAATGCCAGGTAAAAGAAAAAGTATGAATTTTGGGTTATCCATGCATTGTTCCAGGTATCCCACTTTCGTTTTGGCTTGCCGACATAGGTGTCATGCGAGCATCCAACTACAGGTGAGAGCCCTTCACAACTGAACTCATATATAACATGTATGTGTTTCAAGATACAACTTCTTTAAACTAGATTGCTAAGTTTTGGGACACATTGGTCTAGGAGACTTAACTTCGTTTTGGCTTGCCCCCACGGGTGTCATGCGAGCATCCAACTACGGCTAAGTGCTTGTTCCAATTTTTAACTCATGCCAATTTAAGGTTTTCTTTTAGAGTATTGACAGAGGAGTTTGCGTTTAACATCTTTCTATTTTGTTTCCTTTCTTTTTATTTACTCAATGAATGCGTCTTAACTCAGATTTCCCTCACCTCCAAATTTTGGAGATCAGCTAAATCCTCATTACTAAAAGAGAAACAAAATTTCGAAAAGGCTTTGAGAATTTAGAAAGGAGTTTTGATTTAAAGTTTACATGCATTAGAAAGAAAACTTGTAGACTTTTTAGAAAAATTCAGGCTTTGTTGATTTTCCTAACTCCTACTCTGTACTTATAAATTTCATATTACTAATATCATTGAGGTAAAACAACGCACAAGGCGAGAAAAATAGCTAAAGAACAAAAAAGGTATGCTAAAAAAAATGTAAGAATGAAAAATGATAGAAATTTTATTCATTTCATTGGATAAATCAGTAATGGAATAAACAAACATAACAAAAAAATATAAAAGATCAATAAATAAAATAAAGTAACCAACACCCCCAAATTTATTGTGCTAGCGCGTCATCCCTGCATTCTTCTGCAAGGTCTTCATCCATGAAGTGCAAAGGGTTCCTTAGGTGGGTAGGTAGCGGTGGCAAGGAAAACATTCCAACCAAGACCTGATTAATATATTACGTTGTATAAATGAACTGGTCCCGCATTCTTCATGTTTGCTACTGCATGTAATCCTTTAAAACCCTATTTTGCTGTTGAAGTGTTTTAATGGACGTAGTCAGTGATCTAAGTTGATCGCTAATGAAAGTTTTGAACTCATCAAGATCAATGTGTGGTTGTGGCAATGTTGGCTTTTCGGCTATTTCAAATGGGTCTTCAAGATTTCCTGTGTTGCTTGACCACTAACCCAGTTGGTTAAAAAATAATTGGAGGAGGTACAAAAGTTGGAATTGGAGCTGGTAAAGGAGAAGGAAGGGGACTAGGGATTTCTTGATATAAATTGGTAGTCTCGTGCTGTATTGGATCAAGAATCCCTTCTAGCGGGGCAAAGGTGAGTTTGGGAGAGGGATGTTTAAGTTTGGTCGCACTTCTTCATCAGTAAACATATGCTCCGCTTCATAATCTTCATTTTTCGAAGCCTCATCGCTGTGTTCAATTACCCGAATGTGTCTTCTTTTGGGGGCGCATTGGGAAGGTCGAGGTCTTCCTACCGCATCCTTGCGAGGTAGGGTAGGCTGTTGCGGCGAATCGCAAAGCAGATGCCTGATTAACTTGATATCCATCAAGCCATCGATTTCCACATAATCATCCTTAAGAGGGATGCCCCTGTATTCACACAATGCACAGATCAGCCAAGTGAAGTAAAGTTGTCCTTGTCGTTTCGCTTTACTAGCTTTGATCTGGTCCATGATTATCCTCCCTACGTCTAGAGGAATTCACTGCATGATGCAATAAGTGGCCAGGACGTGTTCTCTTGATAATGTTTCATCATGGTAGATTAAATATGTGAATTTATAAAGAAACTGATTGTCTTTACAAAACCAACACTTAATCAAATGAGATGATGAAAACGATAAGTAAGATGCAATGAAGGGAGTCAAGCCGCAGAGTACAATCTCTTGTCCTCTTTTACTCAATTCTAGTTCGCGTACAACAACTTATGGAAGAATTTGAAGAAACTTCTCTCTCAAGCTCAGCTTTCTCCGCTTCTTAATCGACGATGGTGATGGATCTCTTCCCTTTTGTTCTTCTCGTCACCACAGCATAACTCGAAGGTCTCAAAATTTCAGAATTATACAATGAGCTAAAAAATCCCTTCATCTGGTGGGATCTCTTCTATTTATAGGCGTCGGTTTTCTCCAACTTGATGATGGGCAACATTAATTCCATACCCTGTTCAGCTGTCAGATACTCAGATGCTTTTCAAACGCCACCTACTGCAGATGCCCATGCTTACAAGTGGTGATTTGACACAAACAGCCTGAATCAATGTATCTTCCTCGCGTTGAATCCCTCCAACGCATGCCTCATGTGTTAGACTTTGCCTGCGACACTTAGAATATTTGTTGAGATCCTGCAATATCATGCGTTAATGCCACAGTATTTTAGTAATAAACATTCTTTTGCATGAGTTTGATAGTGTTCGAGTAATTCCATGCGTTTTCTCAAAAAATGATGAGATTTTATCATTAAAGATCCTAATTGTTCCAACTTTTGAGCCACAAAAACTTATATTTCTACAAGTTATCAATTGCTTTATTGGTTGTACATTGCCCATCGTTTAGCTCACGAGAGCCTACACAACAGCTCAATGTGTTTTCCTAAACGATCGTGTACACATGAATCTGTCTAAACGATTGTTTGTTTTATTAAACGATCGCGTGCCTGAGCACGATTCACTAAACGATTGTGTAAACTATCAGACCTATTGTACTAAATGATCGTGCACCTTTTCTAAATGATCAACCACAAGTCTATACGATAGACTCTAACCTCTCCCACTTGCTTGGTCGTTAAAGACGATCGTAGTTTCCTCCTTCCCTACCAAATCCAACAGAGCCCACACCTCCTAAATTATCACTCCGAGAATACCAAGGTCACTGAGTGGTGGTGTCCCAGTTGCTGCTTCTCTGTGAAGAAGACTGGTCATTTACTAAGCAACGACGAAAGATTTGGGTAGACGATTGGCTTGGCTTTGCAGCAATAGCGAGAGGTGCTGATCCAAGCAAGAGCGAGAAATAAACAGAAGAAAAGTTCTTCAAGGGTCAGTATCTTGTTCCATAGTATTTAATTTATTGAAAGGATGTCATAATTTGTTCTGAAATGCATAACATGTATATGTTGGGGTTGATGCCCAAAAGTCTCATGTCCTGTAGTTTGTAAACAGTTTGTACTTGTGTTGTTAATATATGATATTTACTTCACATCTTATCTTTTGCTTAATTACTTGTTTTATTTACTTTACCACAAACCAATAAACATAAAATCCTTAGTTATCTGTATGTGACTCAAGCATGTATGTGGTGGCATACAAGTGGATCATGTCTTGAGTGATAACCAAAATAGTCTTAGTATATGGATATAGAAAGGAAAGCTTATCCTGGTAATGCTACAGATGTGGCCCGCTTTGTGGAATGGTCACAAGTGTTGCAGCTTGTCACAAATGGTCTGATCCTGATCATTCGTGTTGGGGACATGAAAGCAAGGGCGTCCTATACAAAGAGTTTGTATAAGACCTAACTACAAAGTGTCAACGTCTCGTTATATAACACCGTTCATGACAGAGACTTCACTTCACTAGGATGACCATAGGTAACATGACCTCAATCATGAGTGAGTTGAGAACTCTTGCCTTGAGGCGTCTTTATTGTATGGATGCGAATGGCTAGGTCGTCGATTCAAACCTACCATTTTAGGGATTCGTCTGATTTGGTAGCTGGGAACTCAGCTACACAAGATGGAATTCACTCCTTCCTCGAGGCAGGTATGTATATAGATAGCTCCCTTAAGGGCTGATTCCGGGGCTTCAACGATGTGGCGCAATACACCTTCTCTTGGCCCAAGAGTTATTCATTAAAGAAATCAGTGGTACTTAAGGAGTGATGTAACTACAGGGGCATAAAGGTATTTGGCCCAACTATACTTATGAGCATTTGTGAAGGGTCATCATATTCATGATTGGTTTATCCGATGGACACAGAAATATATGTGTGTAGAAGAGTTCTGCTGTTGGTCTTTAGTGGAATGCCTGACAGTTAACGGATGGTGGATCTCGTGGCTAAAGAGTTTAGTCAGCTATTCACGTACCGTTGAAGCTTCGAGCCACAATCCATTAGGTTCTCTAGGTAGCTTAGATAAATTGAGAACTAGTGTTTGGTTAATTTGAAATGTTCAAATTGACAAGAGGAAGTTCGATTATATATTATATAATTGGACTGGTTAATTATATATGATATAATTGGCTAAATGTATGAGATACATTATTTTGGAGAAAATTAGATATAAATATGATTTATATCAAGTAGAGGAGAAAATATTATAGTAGATATGTGATATCAAACTATAGGGTATAAATATAATATGATTATATTTATTAATTAATTAGTTGGTTAATTATATGATAATTAACCCAAAAATTCACGTTCGGACGTGGGTTAGTGGGATTCGTCGGTTATTGTAACCGATGAATTAAAATGAAAAATGTTTTCATTTTGAATTGCCCGGAGTTCAATCGTCCAAAGAATTCATGAAGCGCGCGTTGGAGAATTCTAAGTTATCGCTTAAGAAAATCGAGAGACTATACGATAACTCTTTTCCACCTAAACGATCATCCACCTTGCATTAAATGATCCCACACTGTCGCTTACACGATCGGATAGCTTCTCTAAATGATCGTATAGTGTGCCGATTTTACTAAACAATCATGTACCTTTTCCTAAACGATCGTTAAATAAATCCTACACGATCGTGTAGCTCCTCCTAAACGATAAGCATTCCTGCTATACGATAGCGTTTTCTTCCTTTCCACTTGCTTATCGCCTACACGATTCATGTTTCCTCGTTCCTCTAACAAATTCACCATAGACCACTCTTTGGGTTTTCACTCCGAGAATACCTGGGGCTCTTTAGTTGTGGTGTCATCCTCGTTGCAGTTATGAGTTCACGTTGTTCGTGTTGCTGCAGTCGACATTTCCGTTGGGCGTTGGTAGATCGCGTGGAGGTTTTTCGTTGTGTTGGAGTTTCAAAGTGTGAAGACTGTCTTCAACTAGTATGAAACTCTCTCCCTTATTGTTTATCTTATTCTTAGCATGCAGATAATTAAGTTTGTTAGCATAACTATTTGTGTTGAATGTATAATATGTATTTCGGTCACGGTGAGATCGGAACGATCTAAGCGCGCTCATGGAACTCTACAGTATGAGATCTTTCAATTGGTATCAGAGCCAGGTTCTGATACTCCGATTTCATATATTGCAACGAAATGAAATATACATTCATGGTGGGTGCATTTCTATGTTGTTTAATTGTTAAATCTATTGTGGATATGCGGATTAATGGATGTTTTCGAGATGATTAACCTCAGTTTGATTTAGATCCTTTTACATTTGCGATTGTTTGTAAAGGCCCATGTGTTTTAGGGCATTAATAATCATTATCGAGTCTGTATTCAAAGTTTGTTTGAAGTTTTGACTCGTTCGTTGAAGCAGCGGATCTGTGCAAATGTTGCATATGAGTGGTATGCGATCTGGGCAAGCATTGCAGTTCTTCGAAGAAGGAGGCGATCTAGGGTTGATCACATCGTGCAAAAGATGTTCTACACAATCGCTGTCCATCACATCATAAAGATAAAGGAGTAGCGATCGTGGTTGAATGTATCGGTTAAACGATGGGGTATGCGATTAAGAGTTGGTCGTATTAAGTTGACAATCGGGCACACGATCGTTGAGTATCGTTTAATGCATGCGCGCGCTAGACGATCGTTTAGGTCAACAAATTTCATCACTTAGTAACTGACTAAACGATCGCTTAGCATCATAAGGTAAATCGTTTATCATGTTGCACGCAAAAGTTAGACGACGAGATGCTCGCGTATCGTTTAAAGTGCGCGCGCTAGACGATCGTTTAGGTCAGCAAGTTTCATCGGTTAGTAACTGACTAAACGATCCCTTAGTAACGCAAGGTAAATCGTTTACCTGTCGCCGCACTACACGATTGCATAGACGATCAGGCTTTGTAGCCTCATCGTCGTCTACGAGATCATTTACTTATGCTTCTATCTTCTAGTGTGCACTAAACGATCGTCTACCCACTGGAGTTTTCTAAACGATGGAGACCTCCTGGCGGTTGAAGACTCGGATCGCCTATGAACCGGTTTGCTCGATGAAAAATGTAATAGATAGTGTTTTTTTTTTTCATTCCGGTTTTTGTTAAGGCTCATTTCGGTCCATTAATCCTTTATTTATTACATGTGATGTATGCTTTTTATATGTAATATGGTATGCACATATAGTAAATCACACCTTAAGTTATGCAACGGTCATGCATCATCTCTTTATTGTAATTGTTATAATTTAGAGAAGTATGATTTAATGATGTAAGAGCATGCTCATGCATCATATAATATAAGAGTTATATTTATGCATGCATAAAAAGTATTGATAGCATCATCTTTATATTATAATTATTATAGTAGAAGGGTGAATGATAGCATGTTTACTTCATTGTTACGTGTTATATAAAATGTATATACAGTAATGATCGGAAATTGCATGAAGCATGACATATAGGTTATTTTATAAATGTTATAAACGTCTCCTTGTGCGCAATGGTTTTAGTTGTTTCTTTTTAAAAATTAAAGAGAAATTAGAACTAAAAGAAATAAGAAAGACATGCATGCTTACTTAGGTTTAATTCATGGTTTTAAAGTATTTAAAACTTGGATCACATAGACCTAAGCTCACGATTGTAATACAAATAACAACTCTAAAGCTTTAATCTTTTAATCAGTTTAATAGGATTAAAATGGATAATAAAAGGTTAAAGTGTACCAAATCTATCTATAAGGGACCTTTTGTCTAAGACGGGTTCTGTCTAGGTTGTGGTATTTAAGTTGACAGAAACGTAATACCCCTACCTGGGAACTTGATAACTTATGATAACTTATAGAAATACAAGTTATTGTGGCTCAAAAGTTGGAACAATTAGGGTCTTTAATGATAAAATCTCATCATTTTTACAACAAACACATGGAATTACTCAAACACTATCAAACTCATGCAAAAGAATGTTTGCTAAAATTTTGTGACATTAACGCATGATATTGTAGGATCTCAACAAAAGGCTAACGCATTAAGAAAAGTGTCGTAGGAAAAGTCTAATGCATGGGGCATGTGTCGGAGGGATTCAACGCAAGGAAAATTCATTGATTCAAGTTGTTTGTGTCAAATCACCACTTGCAAGCATGGGCACCTGTGGCGGGCAGCATTTGAAAAGCATCTGAATGTCAGGCGGCTGACTAGGGTATGGAATTTAATGTTGCCCATCATCAAGTTGGAGAAGATCGCGCATATAAATAGAAGAAATCCCACCAGATGGAAGGGGTTTTTTTCGAGTTTTTAGTCTTAATTCGGAAGCTTAATCTTAGTTTAGAATCTTAGATCTTTAGAGCTATGCTGTGGTACCGAGAAGAACAAGAGGGAAGAGAACCACCACCATCGCCAATCAAGGAGTGGAGGAAGCTGAGCTCGAGAGAGACATTTCTTCCAATCCTTCCACAAGTGGTTGTACACGACTAGAATTGAGCCAAAGAGGACAAGAGATTGTACTCTGCAGCTTGACTCCTTTCATTTCATCTTACTTATTGCTTTCATCTTCTCATTTGATTAAGTATTGGTTTTGTAAAGACAATTAGTTTCTTTATAAATTCTCATATTTGATCTATCATACTTTGCCACTATTTATTTCTTGTTTATGTTAGATGCATTTATAACTTCATGCAAAAGTCCATTTCAAACGCTTAAGCCAACTAAATCAATTGGTATAAGCATCTTTAGCATAAACTATTCAAGAGAATAAATAAGCCAGCATCAAGTTAGAAACGCTTAGTACATCTAGAGAAAGATGCATTAGTGTTTTATTGTATCCTGCATTTGACGCATACATCCTAGAGATAGGTATTGTATGATATTTGCATTGAGAAGTGTCGAATAGAGTCTAACGCATAAACGAAGATAAGTAAATCATCTCATTCGCATCATATTCTTGTTTGTGTACATCCAACTTAGATTGACGCATATCACTTGCATTAAACTCCATTTTCACACAACCCATCATTCTCTACTTGACCTTTTTGTATCTTCTTGCATACACACATAACAGCTTAGTGTAAATAACTCACTTCTACATACACTTAGGATATCTCTATAACAGTTACAACGCAAGGTCTGCATTAGCTTTAATCTGAATCCCTGAGTTCGACCCTGGACTTACCAGGAACCTGAGTTGGATTTATACTTGGATCTAATTCGGGAAAACTTGAACGTCTATAGAGGAGTGTCATGCATCCTGTTGTACATCATTAACGTATCAACACGTTACTAACGCATCATAAACACATCAGCGCATCATTCATACTTACTATTATTTTTCCAATTATTTTATACAATACACTCCTAAGCTCGAATCACGAAATCAACGAACAGAACTTACCTAAAAAGGTGAATTAGATAGATTTGATACATGCATGCAAGTTAAGGACAGTCCATTAAAATGTTTAAATGTGACTACTTGAACTTGCTCATATTTCATAAACAAACGTTATTTATGAGTAGAGTTTAAAAAGACGACTTAGACTAAAATCAGTAGTCGGATTGTCTAGGTTAATGAATCCCTAGGTAGAACATTCAATGGGAGGTACTTAGGGCATAAGATGCTTCACTTAAACCTTTCACATTTCTCTTAAATAGTCCACACCGTGAGATCTATTCTCGGCCTCGCGGCACCTTTGGCGTGTCCCCCCCTCCCCACCAACGGATGGTGTTTTGGTAGGTCAATATCCAGGTGGATAGAGAGAGTGTTCATAGTAAATGGGAGCGAAAAGTGCGACAACATATCCTTCGGTCTCCGCTCATTGGGTTGAATAAAGTTACTGCGCATTGCCTCGAGATACCTTAGGAGTGTCCCCCTAAATGATGGCAGTTTTGCGCGTTTCTTTATTTGATATCCTATAAGAGGATAAGGAAACTTAGTCTCTTGTCCTAATTAGCTTCTTCCCTACAGTGGGCTCATTAGGGTGGGACTCTAGCATCGAAAGCGAGGGGTTACACTTACGCAGAATAGTTAAAGGTTAACCTTTCTAGACTGAAAAAATGGTGGCTATTAGGTTCAGTTCCAAGAGTTGGTTCTGCCTAATGGTTGAGAATGTCTCATCCCAGCGAAGGGGCAACTGATCACCCCATCGGTGGTGTTTGTCCTGCCTCACTGGGGCATCATTGCAAAATAGAAGTCTATAACTTAGGGTACTTGAAACTGTTTTGCAAAACTGGTCGGTTTAAAAGTGGTTTAGCAAAATCTAATAAAGTTTTGTTCATATTTTCAGAACCATATTCAAAATGGCAACAGTTATGTTAGCATTGCTAAGCGCTGAAAAACTTACTGCCGATGATTTCGCAACATGGAAACACATGATCACGACGATCCTGATCATCAAGAATCTCATGTTCACTCTCAGGAGGCTTGTCCTCCTATTCCAGCTCTTAATGTCGCTCGAAATGTTCGAGAGGCATACGAGCAATGGACAAGGGCGAATGAGAAGGCCCGAGCCTATATCTTGGCAAGTTTTTCTGAAGTCTTGGCCAAGAAACATGAGCCTATGGTCTCAACATGTGAGATCATGGAGTCTCTGCGGAGGATGTTTAAACAACCGTCTGAACAGCTTATGCATGAGGCTCTTAAATACATATTCAACTCCAATGGAAGAAGGCACCTCTGTTCGTGAACATGTGCTTAACATGATGGTCCACTTTAATGTGGCAGAGTTGAATGGGTCTACCATCAATGAAGGCAGCCAGGTTAGCATAATCCTGCATTCTTTACCGGAGAGTTTCCTGCACTTTGTTAGCAATTTGACTCTTAACAAAGTGAAATATAACCTTACAACTTTCCACAACAAGTTGCAGACATACCAATCTTTACTGAAAAGTAAGGAGAGGCAGAAGGGTGAGGGAAATGTTGCTTCATTCTCCAGGATGTTCCATATAGGTTCGACCTCAGGAACGAAGTCTGCACCTTCTACTTCTAACTCTGAAAAGGGGAAGATGAAGAAGGGTAGCAAGGGAAAAGGGAAGGCACCTGCTAACCCACCGTCTGTCGCCCTAAGTAGGCGTCCATAAGTTGCTAAGGTAAAATGTTTCCACTGCAACCAAGATGGACACTAGAAGAGGAACTGTCCTCGATATCTGAAAGAGAAGAAAGCAGCCAAGGAGGATAAAGGTAAATATGATTTACTTATGCTTGAAACTTGTTTAGTGGAGAATGATGATTCTGCCTAGATAATTGATTCAAGCGCCACTAACCATGTTTGTTCTTCTTTTCAGGGGATTAGATCTTGGCGACAGCTGGAGGTTGGTGAGATAACGATGCGAGTAGGCATCGGGTATGTCTCTCAGCTGTGGCAGTGGGGAGACTCCAGTTAGCTTTACAGAATAGGTTTCTTGTTTTAAATAATGTATATATTGTTCCTGAACTAAAGAGGAACCTTATTTCTGTAAAGTGTTTATTGCAATTTAAATATACTATCTCGTTTAATGTGGATAAAGCTTTTATTCATAAAGATGGTGTTTTTATTTACACAACAAATCTGGAATCGAATTTATATGTGCTAAGGCCATTAGTCATTAATTCCCTCCATAATACTGAATTGTTCAAAACTATCGTAACTCAATCAAAACATCGACGAATTTCTCCAAAAGAAAATGCCCAACTTTGGCATCTATATTTAGGGCACATCAATCTCAATAGGATTGAGAGATTGGTGAAGAATGGACTTCCAAGTGAGTTAGAAGAAAATTCTTTGCTAGTATGCAAATCTTGCCTTGAGGGTAAGATAACTAAACGACCTTTTACTGGAAAAGGTTATAGAGCCAAGGAGTCTCTTGAATTAGTACATTTTGACATTTGTGGTCTTATGAATGTGTGAGCCCGAGGTGGCTATGATTATTTTATCAGTTTTACTGATGATTACTCTAGGTACAGGTATGTTTATCTTACGCAACGAAAGCCTGAATCCTTTGAAAGGTTCAAAGAGTTCAAGGCTAAAGTTGAAAACGCATTAAATAGACGGATTAAAACACTTCGATCAGATCGAGGTGGAGAGGTTTTGGACTCGACATTCCATGATTATTTGATAGAACATGGAATCGTTTCCCAACTCTCAGTGCTGGGTACACCTCAGCAAAATGGTTTAGTGGAGAGGAGAAATAGAACCTTGTTAGACATGGTTCGCTCGATGATGAGTTACGCTTCCTTACCGACTCGTTTTGGAGTTTCGTAGTGAAAACTGCGGTATACATACTCAACTGTGTTCCCTCCAAGAGTGTTGCCAAAATACCTATGGAGTTGTGGAATGGGTGTAAAGCTAGTTTACGTCACTTCCGCATTTGGGGTTGCCCTATACATGTGCTTGAGGCTAATCCCAAGAAGTTGAAACCATGTTCGAGGTTATGCCTCTTTGTAATCTACCCCAAAGGTACACGAGGGGGTTATTTTTATGATCCAATGGAAAATAGGGTGTTTGTTTCAACAAATACTACTTTCTTGGAGAAGGGTCATATAAGGGAGCATAACCCACGAAGCAAAGTCGTGTTGCGTGAGCTTTCCATTGAAACTACTGAAACTTCAACAAGAGTTGTTGAAGAGCCTGCTACATCAGCAAGGGTTCTTTATGGGAGTTCATCAGTAGGTCAGTTCTACCTCAAGAGTTGAGGGAACCTCGATGTAGTGGAAGGGTTGCAAACCCACCCATTCGCTATCTGGGTTTTACGAAAATCCTTACTATGGTAGCAGATGGTGACCTTGAGGATCCGTTGTCTTATAAGAAGATAATGGAGGATGTTGATCAGGATGGAAACGTTGATGAACCTTGTATAACAGGAAGATCATCAATGCTTCAATACTCTTCTTAGTGTTATATGTAGACGATATCCTACTCATTGGGAATAATGTAGGTCTACCGACTGTAGCTAAGAACTAGCTGGCGACCCAATTCCAAATGAAAGATTTGGGAGAGGCTCAGTTTGTTCTAGGTATATAGATCTTTCAGGATCATAAGAACAAAGTGCTAGCTCTGTCTCAGGCATCATACATTGACAAGATGTTGCTCCAGTACTCGATGTAGGACTCCAAGAGGGGCCTACTACCATTTAGGCATGAAGTCACTTTGTCTACGGAAATATGACCTAAGACGCCTCAAGAGGTTGAGGAGATGAGATGGATCAATCTAACCCAGGCCATTTTAATGTTGCTGACCCATTTACAAATGCTCTCATGGCTACAGTGTTTGATAGTCACCTACAGAGCATGGGTCTATAGGATAGCCCGCAGTTGGACTAAGGCAAATTATACACATCTAGATGTGTATAAGAGACAGGGGGACATGCGAGTGGGGGCGTCCTATACAAAGAGTTTGTATAAGACCTGACCACGAAGTGTTAACGTCTCGTTATATAACACCGTTCATGACAGAGACTTCACTTCACTAGATGACCATAGGTCTGTCTCTTATACACATCTAGATGTGTATAAGAGACCTGTATGTGACTCAAGCATGTATGTGGTGACATACAAATGGATCATGTCTTGAGTGATAACCAAAATGGTCTGTAGTATATAGATATAGGAGGGAAACCTTATCCTGGTAACGCTACGGATGCGGCCTGCTTTATGGAATGGTCATGTGTTGTGACTTGTCACATATGGTCTGATCTCTATTATTTGTGTTGGGGACATGCGAGTGGGGGTATCCTATACAAAGAGTTTGTATAAGACCTGACCACGAAGTGTCAATGTCTCGTTATATAACACTGTTCATGACAGAGACTTCACTTCACTAGATGACCATAGGTAACATGACCTCAATCCTGAGTGAGTTGGAAACTCTTTCATTGAGGGCGGTTCTTTGATTTGTATGGGTGTAAGTGGTCAGGTCGCCGATTCAAACCTACCATTTTAGGGTTTCGTCTGATTTGGGAGTTGGGAACTCAGCTACACAAAATGGAATTCACTCCTTCCCCTAGGCAGGGGTAAGCAAATAGATAGCTCTCTTAATGGCTGATTCCAAGGCTTGAACGATGTCGCGCCACACACCTTTTCTTGACCCGAGAGATGTTCACACATAGTTGGACTATGTTGTATTGTTCATTAGAGGAATCAGTGGTACTTAAGTAGTGAGATATAACTACAAGGGCATAACGATGATTTGGCTCAACTATACTTACGAGCATTTGTGAAGGGTCATCGTACTCATGATTGGTTATATTCGATGGACACAAAAATATATCTGTGGTAAGAAGAGTTCAGCTGTTGGTCTTTAGTAGAATGCCTGACAGTTAACGGATGGTGGATCTCGTGACTAAAGAGTTTAGTAAGCTATTCACGTACCATTGGTGCTTCGAGACACAGGTCCATTAGGTCCCCTGGGTAGCTTGGATAAAGTCGAGAACCAGTGTTTGGGTTAATTTGAAATGTTCAAATTGACAAGAGAAAGTTTGATTATATATGATATAATTGGACTGTTAATTATATATGATATAATTGGCTAAATGTATGAGATATATTATTTTGGAGGAAATTAAATATAAATATAATTTATATCAAGTAAAGGAGAAAATACTATAGTAGATATGTGATATCAAACTTTTGGATATAAATATAATATGATTATATTTATTAATTAATTAGTTGGTTAATTATATAATAATTAACCCAAAAATTCGCGTTCGAACGTGGGTTAGTGGGATCCGTCGATTATTGTAACTGATGAAATAAAATGACAAATGTTTTCATTTTGAATCGTCCGGAGTTCAATCGTCTAAAGATTTCGTGAAGCGCGCATTGGAGAATTCTAAGCGATCGCTTAAGAAAATCGAGAGACTATACGATAACTCTTCTCTGCCTAAACGATCGTCCACCTCGCGTTAAACGATCGCACATTGTCACCTACATGATCGGATAGCTTCTCTAAACGATTGAATAGTGTGCCAATTTTACTAAACGATCTTGTACCTTTTCCTAAACGATCGTTCAGTAAATCCTACACGATCGTGTAGCTCCTCCTAAACGATAAGCATTTCTGCTATGCGATAATGTTTTCTTCCTTCCCACTTGCATATCACCTACACGATTCGTGTTTCCTCCTTCCTCTACCGAATTCACCAAAGACCACCCTTTGGGTTTTCACTCCGAGAATACCCAGGGCTCTTTAGTGGTGGTATTGTCCCCCGTTATGGTCGTGATTTCGCTTTGTTCGTGCTGTTGCAGTCAACATTTCCACTAGGCATTGGTAGATCACATGGAGGTTTTCCGCTGCGTTGGAGTTTCGAAGTGTGAAAACTGTCTTCAACTGGTGTGGAACTTTCAACCTTGTTGTTTATCTTATTCTTAGCATGCCGATAATTATGTTTGTTTGCATAACTGTTTATGTTGAATGTATAATATGTATTTCGGTCACGGTGAGATCGAAGCAATCCGAACACGCTCTTGGAACTCTACGGTATGTAATCCTTTAATATGTATGTTTGTGAATGCCTATAATTCTGTCACAATGAATTTGGAACGATCTTGTTTCCACTCATAGGTTCTCTTTGATAAGAGTTCCTTCACTCAAAATAAAAGGCAAAAAGTTTCTCCAAAAGAAAATTTTCAATTTGGCACCTTAGATTAGGTCATATGAATCTCAATAGGATTGAGAGGTTGGTTAAGAATGGACTTTTAAGCAAGTTAGAAGAAAATTATTTACTAGTACATGAGTCATCCCTTGAAAGCAAAATGACTAAGAGATCTTTTACTCGAAAAAGTCATAAAGCCAAAGAACCCTTAGAACTTTACATTCAAACATTTGTGGTCCTATAAATATTAAGGCTGAAGGATCCCAAATTGAAGGGAACCATGAGTGGAAGCAAGATCACCCTAATTCCCTTTTTTCATTGAATTTAAGTTTTTATAGGGAAGCAAGAAAAAGATATGCATTTACAAAATTATACCATACTATAACAAGAGAAAAACTTAGGGTTTTAGAAAACCATACTTTTGAAGACTTTCTTCAAGAATCCTTCGAATAGAATATGAACATAACCACAATAGTTTCCTCGCTATTATCGGGTAGAGAACCCGGGAGTGTTGGGCTCTGATTATTCTGGAATAAAGGAAATCGGATTTAGTAGAGAGAATGAAGAATTGAAAACGTTTTTCAACAACTCAAAACTCACAGAGCTCTTTCTGTCTTTCTTACAAGGTGTATCTTAAGAAGGAGATCTCTCCACTCTTTCTAAAGCCAAAAATACAGCAACCACCCACTTACGTGGGTGGAGAGAAAAGAGGGGGAGGGAGTTGTAACTCCCTCCCTCATTTTAAATTAAAATAACATTTAATATATATACATTAAATTATATGTTATATCAAATATAAAATATAACCTATAGTTTTAATATTATATCACATGCAATATAATCTATAGTTTCTTTTCTCTTTCATATGACATTTAATATAAATCATATTTATATTAAATTTAACATTTATGAATCCAATTCATATAATTAATATTTGAATCATATTCAAATATTTATTTCCTCTCATTGAAATTATAATGTATCAAATACATTATAATAATTATATCATATATAATTAAAATAACTTAATTATATCATATATAATTAAATCCATCTATTAATTTGAATCATTCAAATCAATCCAAAAACTTATTCTCATTCAATTCTATTGAGCTACCAAGGAGACCTCATAGACCTGTAACTTGAAGCTCCAATGGTACATAAATAATTAATCAAACTCTTTAACTAATTTATTCACCATCCATTAACTGTCGGGTACTCCACTAAAGATTGACTCTTCGCACTACAGATATATTTCAGTCCCCATTATAGCCAATCAACAGTACGATGATACTTCACAAATTTTTCATAAGTACAGCTAAGCCAAAAATACCCTTTTTCCCTGCACTCTTTGTACTACAGATATATTTCAGTGTCCATTATTATCTTAATGCACATTTTTCCCTTATTTGTAGGTTATCCTAAGGAAACGAGAGGTGGTTACTTCTATGATCCTAGAGATAATAAAGTGTTTGTGTCGACAAAAGCCATATTTTTAGAAGATGGCCACATCAGGAAGCACAAACCGTACAGTAAAATAATACTAAATGAACTTTCTAACGAAAATACTAACCCTTCCACAAGAGTTACTAAAGAGCCTAGTACAACAACAAGAATTGTTGATATTGGCTCATCTAGTAGGCCACATCCAATTCAACCATTGAGAAAACTTTGATGTAAATAGAGGGTTATCTCATATTGGGGAGAAGCGCCCTCGATCAAACAAACTCTGAATTTCATAAGAGAAGAAAGATCGTAGCATAGAAAAGAAAGGTAGCTTGCTTACTTAGTGCTTGTGCTAAGGAGAAAGAGTTTTGATTCGAGGCGGATCCTTTTTTTGTTTGCCTTTACGAGTTGAGTAAACAAATCAAAAAGCTTGATTGTTAGTTTATTTAAGGTTCTCACACTAACATGACAACCTGCCTATTCTTCAAATGGATTTAACAGAAATCCTGATCGTAATATCTGATGGTGACGCTAAGTGTGAAACCAGAGCCCATTTCCCCTTATAGCATAAAATAAAGAGGAAATAATTAAGGAGTTAAATCTAGGGTAAGAGTAGGAAGGACCCTAAGTGATGAAAAGGAATTGAGTACTTTAGAAATAAACCCTAAGTGGTGAAGATGTGGTTAAGTAAAACCTTACTATAAAATTGACTATGTGTTTAGGCATTGCTATGCGTTGGCCATAAGATCTTAGAGAGATTACATGGGCAAAGGGAGAGGTTGAAGTGGGAGTAACGCATGCCTTGGAGGTTAGACCAACGCATTAGGCAATGGATGCATTGGAGGGTGGCATGCGATTGAAGGAAGGCAGCCGAGGGTGATGCATTGGAGTGGCACGCGAGCATACGAGGGTGCACGAGGTAAGCTAGGACGCGGGGCAAGGCAGGCACTGGAGGGTGGCATGCGTCGATGGCTAGCGCCCATGCCAAGTTTCTATGCGTCGACGCTAGGGCCCGACCAAGCGTCCATGTGTTAATGCCCAGCGCCTGGCCAAACGCCTATGCGTCAATGCGGCCGAGCAAGCTATGGTAAGTCGATGTGGCCAAGTGCCTATGCGTTGATAAGACTGAGCGAGTATACGTCGATGCGGCCAAGCACCCATGCGAGCGATGCCAAGTGTCGTGCCACGCGACCCATACGAGCGATGCGTTGATGCCGAGCAAGCCATGCATTGATGCTAAGCAACTATCCTACGCGTTGGTGTCGTGCGACCTTGCAATGCGTTGGAGGTTAATGATGGCTTGCACGATGGATGCGTTGGACAAAGGCCATGCGATGGGTTAGGTTGGACGCATGGTGGTTGGCTCGTGCGATGGTTAAGGCTTGCGATGACTGAGTGAGTTGGGTTACGATAGTGCTGTGTTGAAAATCAAGGGAAACCAAGGGTTACTATGCGTTGATACCCGAGTTAGTAGTATGCATTGAGAAGGGGTGTTGGTCATCACCCCAGTGAATGCATATTAAGTGGAATGGATGCATAAGAAGGATGAGCTCATATGGAGGATGTCATCCTAACATGTGGCTTGTTGGGAAGAAATCTTAAGTCTTAAGGATTTGAGGTGGATGCATGAGGAGACATGCAAAATTAGGTCCTATGCATTGGCAATGTAGGAGAAGGACACCCAACATTGCGTTGATCAAAAATTTCGTTGATGGGATGAGGTGAAGACACCTCAAGTAGGAGGTGGAAAGGGTTGGAGGTTGGCAATCACTAAGGGAAACACTTGGATGGGGAGGTGTCGGACAAAAAGGGCTTTTGGATGCCTATAAAAGAGGAGGACGCCCCACTTCGACCTACACACCAATTTATTACTTAGAGATCACAAAGATAGGAAAAATAAGAAGAGGAAAGACAAAGTGTGGGTCGGAGATACAGGCAAGGACGCGGAGGAGACAGAACTATCCGAACAGACGCGAAAGCCAACTTCAAACAAGCAATTCTTCCAAACTACTCGTGCAAATCAGGTGATTCTTGAACCAAAAGTTTCTAAATTAAGTTTAGTTTATTTTTGAGGGCTGCCTCAATGAAATGCTAATTTTAAGGCTGTCAAAATTAAGAAAAATCAAGAGGTGCTCACCAGAAATGAAACAGTCGAGCCAAGAGAAATAAATTTGAGACTTGGAACTTTTGCCAAGGAATTTGAAGAAGAAACTTTAAGGTATTGTAGTTAAGACATTTTCATACATTTTTGAAGAAGGAAATATCTTGAAATATGGCCCGGAAGCGTTAGTAATCTAAGTTTAAAACTGGAATAGGATCCAACGGTAGAACAAGGGAAACCGGGTGAACTATGAAGAAAGTTCTCCACAAACTCACTGTGAGTGGTTTTTCTTCCTTTGTTATTTTGAGCATATTGTAAATTAATATGATGTAGGATATGTATGATATTGGGATAGTCAGGGGGTCTAAGGATCTAGAGCCTGAGCCTAGAATGAATCCTTACAGGATGGTCAAGGGACTGAAAAGTCCAGTGCCTGGGTGTTTGGGATTGAGAATCCTTGAAATGGGATATTCAAGGGGTCTAAGGATCTAGAACCTGAGCCCAGAGTGAATCCTTACAGGATGGTCAAGGGATCAAGGAGTCCAGTGCCTAAGCCTGTTGGGTAGAGAATCCTTGAAATGGGATGGTCAGAGGGCCGACGGGCCTAGTTTCTGAGCCTATGATAGAAAGAGTTATGTGCACATAGGCTGATGTTGTGGTTTTGATATTGTGATTATGATATTGTATGTTAAACATCTACCGTGTGTGTAGGTGATTTTGTGAAAGCTGCATGTTTCGTTGGAGGTTCGCTTGGGAACCTCATGGTTACATTTGTGGAAGTTTTGTATTTGTGTTACCACTCACTGAGCTTTGTAAAAGCTCATGGTTTGTCTCTATGTTTACCTTGCAGGTAGCTGACGAGTCCAGGTTGCAATGTTGGTTAAGGTCTGCCACAAGTTTGAAAATAGTTGTGAATGAAATTGGTTATCGGGATAGGGTATCCATGATTTTGTAAATTCGAATTTGTAAACTAGTTTCTAATAAAAGAATGTAATATTTTCTGCTGCAAACATAATGAAAGAAACTAGTAGAATAGCGAAAGTATTAACATAAAATGCCTTACCTCGGGCTCAGGAGTGCGAGCTCGGGCATGGTGTGACATTAAGGAACCATTGTCCTATAAATAGGAAATAGAGGACGTGCACAGAGATGAATGGATCAAAGTTATGGATTTCGAAATAGAGCCTATGTACTTCAATTCAGTCTGGGATCTTATAGATCAACCTGATGGGCTAAAATCTATAGGTTGCAAATAGATCTACAAGAGGAAAAGAGATGCAGTTGGTAAGCTGCAAACCTTTAAGGTTGAGCTGGTGGCAAAGAGTTATATCCAAATTGAGGGAATTGACTATGAGGAGACTCTCTCACCTGTTGCAATGTTAAAGTCTACATGAATACTTCTGTCTATTGCTAGACATTATGACTATGATATTTGGCAAATGGACATCAAGACTGTCTTTCTAAATGGCAATCTTGAGAAGACCATCTATATGCAACAGCCAGAGGAATTCATAATCCAAGATCAAGAGCAAAAGGTTTGCAAGCTTAATCGGTCCATTTCCTGATTGAAACAAGCTTCTCGATCTTGAAATATAAGGTTTGATACTGCGATTAAATCTTATGGGTTTGATCAAAATGGTTATGAGCTTTGTGCTTATAAGAAAATCATCAATATTTTAGTAGCTTTCTTAACGTTATAAGTAGACAATATCCTACTCATTAGGAATGATGTAAGTCTACTAACTGATATAAAACAATGGCAAGTAACTCAATTCCAAATGAAAATTTTGAGAGAGGTGTAATGGGCATTCAAATCTTTAGGGATCATAAGAACAAATCGCTAGCCTTATCTTAGGCATCGTACATTAACAAGATGTTTGTCAAGTATTCGATGCAAACTCCAAGAGAGGCTTGCTATCTTTCAAGCATGGAGTTTTCTTGTCTAAGGAACAATGTCCTAAGACACCTCAAGAAGTTAAGAAGATGAAATGGATCCTCCATGCATCGTCTATTGGTAGCTTGATGTATACAATGTTATGTACTAGACCTGGCATTTGTTATGCAATTGGGATAGTCAATAGATATCAGTCTAATCAAGGATTAGATCACTGAACACCCGTTAAAACCCCTCAATATCTTAACAAAATGAAGTGTTGAGGTAATGTCCTAAATCTCATGGGTCTTGTATTTGTAATTGTATTGTACAAATACTTTATTTATCTAATAAAATAACAGATATTTTATTTGACATTTAGTTGCATTAACCAAAAAAACCAATAAACTAAGATCCAGGATTATCTTCTGTGACTATGTATTTAGAGACATATAGGTGGATCATGTTTAAATGGTAACCTAAACGGTCTATAGTAGATGGATAAGGTTTGGTACTTTATCCTGATGACACAACGAATACAGTCTGCTTTGTAGTTATTATAATTATTGTAAAGTACTGCAAATGATCCAAACCCGATAATTCATATGGAGACATATGAGCGAGGGTATTCTATATAAAGAGTTTGTATAAGACTGGACCATGAAATGAATAATCTCTCTATATGGAACCATTGTTAGAAGAGACTTACATTTTATCAGGATGACCATAGGTGACTTGATCTGAATCAAGAATGAGTTGTGAACTTCTGTCTATGAAGATGGTCCTTAATTTGTATGGTTGAGAGTTGCTAGATTCATCGACTGAATATGCCTGCCACTTTGGGGATTCGTCTAATTAGGGAGCTACGAACGTAGTTACATAAGAAGAAATTCACTCTTTCTCTATAGTTAGATTAAGTAGAGAAATTGCTCCCTTAGAGGCTGATTCCAAGGCTTGAACAATGGGGCTAATTCCAATGTTTGGTAAACATTGATCGATGGACCAATGATTAGACAAGTGACATAATCCTATTAGCCAACTTTTATTTCCTTCTATTAATTTGAGGACACATGTAAATTTGTAATTGGTTCCAAATTTATTATTCACTAATTTAAATTAATAACGTGTAAATTTGTGATTGACTGAAATTTCCTGTCAACAGTTGGGCTCCAAGGTTTTTTTTTTTTCATTTTATTTCCAATAGGATAGGTAGGGTGCTCGAGAGGATTCGAAACACAAAACTTTTAGTCACTAACACATATTTTATGCTAGTTGAGTTATACTCACGTTTATGTTCTCAAATTTAACACCTGTTGTTTCATCTTTTTAATCTTCTTACTATTAGCTATGGTATTATTCAAGGTTGATTTTAAATAATTTTAGCTTTTTTATAATGATCCTATCGTTTTTAGTTAATGCATGTGTAGAACTTTGATCTCACATCCAGCATCCTTTGTCGACCACATGCATGTCTAGAATTCTAAAGAAAATTCTAACATTACGAGGATTGTTAATATTATCTTTCATTCATCTTTTACCATGTTAGCACCATTTAAGAATAAGTAGAGTTCGTTGAATAAATTAATTCTTCACTGAATGACTTGTCAAATTATAAATAGAAGCGGTGGTAGTAGAGTAAAAGACATTCTCTAGAAAAAAAGTTGTCTAAGCTGCAGTCAAGCAATATGGTTGTTTTATTTATTTATTTTATCTCTCAATTTTAAAATATTGAAGATGTGAAACTATTAGCGAAATTAGAGAAAAGAGTATTAAAGTTTTAATTTCTTGAAAACAAAATTTTAATTTGATTCGTTTCTTTAATCGTTAAAGTTTAGTATTAAAATATACATTAAATTTAGTTTGCAGTTAGTCTCTAGTAAATTCTATTTAATGAAAAATCATTATTAAAAGTGATCTTCAAACCTAACTAGGGACCAAATGGAAAATAATTAATTTTCCCTTGATGACATTGCATAAGTAATTTCAAGTTTATGCCATGTGGATTAGGATTACGAATGTACACTTAGAGAAAAAAAGCTAAAACAGTAACACATTTAAGGTCCATAATATGCATGAGGTTACACTAATTTAGGAGAAAAAGTTTACACGTTTACAAATTTTTAGGTCCATGCATGCATGGATTATTATTACACACTTAAAATAGAAAGAAAAAGAGAAAGCGTTACACACTAGTAGTTTTGAAGTCCACGCATATAGATTTTAGAATGCACTTAAAAGGATCATCAGTACATATAGATATATATTGATGTAGATTAAGGTATTGCAAGAGGAGCCATATTATATTGAGCCACTGGGCGATCAGGTCTTGGATCATGATAGTCTTCATCTAAGTGAACCATCATCTTTCTCCATTTTCCTACACTCATTTCCTGCAGTAAACAAACATAAACACAATAATCTTGCCCTTCCAACTTCTAAAATCTTATTTATTTCTGTCTCAATAATTTAACTTTATTCATTTTAGTCTTGAAATCTTCATTTTGATCCGATACTCTAAGAAATGAGTTAAAATGAATTGACGAACCAAAGTAGAAGTTTTGAAATTACATTCCAACTAAAATGAACAAATAATAATATTTGAATTCCACAAAATTTGGGGACATATGTTAGAGAAAACGAAAAGATACTTGTAATTATTACCTTTTGATCTGGAGTAACAAAAGAGGTTGCATGTTCCACAGTTCCCTTCATTTCTACTCCAAATCCTTTTTTAAAAAAAAAAAAGAAAAAATAACAAAGAAGAGATAAAGGTATGAATATAATAAAGATTCATGAGAAAAAAGAGAGTGGTTAAAAAAATATAAGAGAGAGAAGAGCATACCAGGAGAGAGAAAGAGAAAGAGAAAGCATGAAAGGAGAAGAATTGATAAAATTCTTGAGTTATCCATATGAGTTTCAAGCCTTTTGGGAGGATTGTCAAAATGCTTTCTTGCAAAACACAAAGAAAACTGAACTCTCTTGAGGCTTCACACTTTAGATTCAACTCAATTTATAATGTTCAATCAAAACTTATTCACTAATATTTTAATTTTTAAAAAATACTTGGTACATCTTGGACAACACCTAATCTCCGTGCATTCTACCAAATTTGTCTAATCATAATTGATCATGTGGCAAATATTTTTTTATTTCTTTTTTGATATAAGTGATGAGAGAGAATGCTTGAAGAGCATGTATCTTAGGATGCGCTCAAGTATTGCCCTTAATTTTTTTATGAGATGAGTAATCTAGGTATTTTATAAAGATTGTGAAGTCTTTTCATCTTATTAATGTGGAATTTTCAACATATTTCTAGATGGTGTCTCTTTAATTATATTTACCATTCTTAATTCTGGTTCAATTTGGACCAAATACCTGCTTAGGCTTCATGAATTTTGAATACTATATTAGACAAATACGAGGTTATATCTCAAAACAAAATGACTATGAAAAGAATATCTCATTTCATCTTTTCAATGTAGGATCTGCTCAACATCTATTATGTATATCTAACTCAATTTTTTTAATGTTAACATATAGTTTGTTGCATATGGCATTGATTTTCAAAACATCCAATACTATGGTGAGATTTTTTTTTCCTCTAATTAAATTTTCTAATCTTTTTGTCGAGGGTATAATATGTTATCGAGTTGAATTAAATGTCCAAATTGGACCATTGGACCATTGGACCATTTAAACTTTCTTACTTAGTGTAAAATTGATTGTGTATTGAGTGTGAAAATAAATTATTTGTAGTAATCTCAATAACTTAGTTCATTTATTTTACTAAAATCGAAACGTGGGTCTAATTTTTGCCGATAATCAAATTCTAATTTTAATATCAACCAAATGTTTGGCTGGCAGTGGCATGAAAGAATATGTGTCATTCGACATACTTTATGTATATATGATATATATTTTTTCCTCTTGTCCTTAGAACTTATTGGATAAAGTTACATAATTTGGCGGAGCTAATAAGAAAGCAGGCAACATTTTTGCGGTTTCTCGGTTGAAGTCCTTCCTGCATGGAATACACTTGGATTTAAGAAACAGAGAAAAGTGTGTGGTAACGTTAACAAGCTGAAACTTGGGAAAAGTTTGAGTTCATGTTTTTGTTGGTTAGCTACAAATTTAAAATTTACATGAAATTCATGAAACGGTTAAGAATGCGATTAATGCTCTATATTGGGTAGATAATTGGAATGACTCGGAATATAAGAGAGGATTACTATCTCCAGCCATACCAAATATTTTGGCGAGAATTTATGTTCCAAATGGATACACAATATATAATCTTACACAATTGTTAGAAGTACTTAGAAGTATGTTGTCTCTAACAAGCAGTAAGGTAGAATCCTTGGGTGTCGAACAAAGAAGTGAAGAGCCTCATAAGATGTAGTCATGGTGATATCCATTGGTGTATATATATAGTTGAGCTTTCAAGCAAGCCGTATGCTCAAGTGTATTATTGGAAATGTAATTAAAAAAAATAAAAAGCCTAGATAATGGGATGATCATGAATTTATAAAGGATGACAACTATCTCTAATGGTGTGAGACATTTTGGGTGAAACTAAAAGAAAAATCATGAGGGTTTCACTCTGATATCAAATGTTAAGGAAGCCAATATGGACAGCCAAGTCACCAAAGAGAAGACAACTCAGCAATCCAGTCAGCAAGGCAAGCTCTCATAATTACAAATTTACCAGTTAACAGGAAGAATATAATTGGTTACAGATGAACCAATCGAAGGACAATACCTGTATTATTATTATTTCATTTACTCATATTCATTTATCATTAAAATCCCTAAATTAGGGCTTCTTATTGTATAAAGGGTGGATCCCTTGTATAGTGTAATACATGAGAAAAATACAAAGAATATTTCTACTGTGAACCTTTCATCTTCCTCTCTAAATGGCTACTGCCTCCTCGACTTCCATTCCTTTCTTGGTATCAGAGCTTCATAATGACCAATGTCAATCAAGGCAACCTGGGAAACAACTTCGACACAACCAACTTCAGCAACCCACCCCTGAATCAACTTCTCAATCAAATAACCACCATCAAACTCGATCGCAACAACTTCCTCCTCTGAAAAAACCTAGCGCTTCCAATCCTTCGGAGCCACAAACTCGGAATGACTAACTGGAAAAAAGTTATGTCCCCCGATGTTTTTGCAATCTGCAGTTAATGAAAATATGCCGACTGGAATGACTGGAGCAGGAGCTAGACCATTCAGCTCAGAAAGTAGTCCCGACAGTGGAGCTTCTAGCTCGTCGATTACATCTGAGGTAAATCCTCAATATGAAGCACAGATGGTTGTAGATCAACTCTTTCTTGGCTAGCTATACAACTCCATGACACCTGAGATAGCCATTCAAGTAATGGGGTGTGAATATGTAAGAGACCTGTAGACCAACATCCAACAATTGTTTGGAGTTCAGTCTAGCGCTGAAGAAGATTATCTGAGACATCTGTTTCAAACAACTAGAAAAGGTAACTTGAAAATGGAAGATTACCTAAGAACTATGAAAATGAATGCTAATAATCTCGAGCAGGCTGGTAGTCTAGTGCCACCGAGAGCTCTTATTTCGCAGGTACTGCTAGAACTTGATGAAGAGTATAATTCCATCATCACCACAATCCAAGGGAAAGCAGAAATATCGTGGCTGGATATGCAATCGGAGCTTCTCCTGTATAAAAAAAGGCTGGAACATCAAATAAATCAGAAGACTATGGTAGGCTTCAACCAAGTATGCATCAGTGAACATGACCAATATAAGACATATCAACCAAAACAACAAATCTACCAACAACAATAATAGTCAGTCAGCTAGTGGAGGACAACGAGGAGGAGGAGACCATGGTAGAGGCCGAGGCAGGGGAGGAAACAATAACAAACCAATCTTCCAAGTATGTGGAAAGATTGAACACATAACCTTCTACTGCTTCAATAGATATAATCGAGAATTTGTCTCAAACCCTCCCCAAAACAAGGGATCACCCTTCATTAATAATCAGACCAAGAGCATACAACCACATCTGACTTCTCTAGCAACTGCCTATGGAAGCAATCCTTTTCTGACAAATCATGAAAACATGACTGATGCAAACTAGTATGCTGACAGTGGTGCCTCCAATCATGTCACCTCAGACTTCACAACCTTGGCAACTCGACTAAATTCAGGTATTAAAGCAGTCACTGTAGCTAATAGTAATACTCTAGAGATATCTCATGTTGGGAATGCATATCTGTCTAGTGATGCCTGCAATCTGAAATTGAATGACATGTTATGTGTGCCTGCCATAGCTAAAAACCTGGTTAGCATATCTAAGTTAACAAAAGACAATAATGTGTTTATTGAATTGACACAAATTGTTGTCTTGTTAAGGACAAGGGTACAGGACAAACAATACTGAAGGGAATGCTTAAAGATGGACTATACCAGTTAGAAGATGCAGAAGTTAGCTCAAAGACAGTAGAGAATAGAGCCCCATTGCAGCCAGTACACAAAAATAAAAATCTGTCTGCTCTTACCTTATCTTTTAAACATAGGGTGTCTAAGAATACATGGTATAGACGTCTTGGTCATCCATCATAAAAAACACTAGAGTTTATCATCAAGAACCGTAATCTTACAATATCATCTAATGAAGATCTCAAATTTTGTGAATCTTGTAGCTATGGCAAATCGCATTCTTTAACATTCCCTAACTCTAACTCAAGAGCATCTGCAATCTTTGAACTCATACATACTGATCTTTGGGGTCCATCCCTTCTTTTTTCGACAGATGGTTACAAATACTATGTTATATTTGTTGATGATCACAATAGGTACACATGGATCTACCCTCTAAGACTAAAAAGTGACACACTTGCAGCTTTTCAGAAATTCTCACCATGGTCCAAACTCAATTCAACACCATAATCAAATCTCTACAGTCGGATAATGGCAGAGCATTTGTGAAAATACATAGGGTCTGCCATCAACTAGGCATCTCCTCTAGATACACTTGTCCATATACTTCAGCACAAAATGGAAGAGCTTAGCGAAAATATAGACATATAGTGGACACTGGACTAACCCTACTTGCCCAAGTACACCTTCATTTACATCACTAGTGGGATGCGTTCCTATACACAACCCTACTAATCAATGGCCTTCCTACCCCTGTCCTAAAAGAACAGTCAGCAATGGAGGTAATGTTTAACAAGAGACTCAAGTTTGAGAACCTTCGAATTTTCGGGTGTGTCTGCTTCCCTTACTTAAGACCATACAACTTACATAAGCTGAACTATCGCACAGAAAAGTGCACCTACCTAGGACCTGGTATGAATCACAAAGGATATAAATGTCTCAGCTCCAATGGTAGGATCTTTATATCTCAACATGTAATTTTTTATGAAACTGACTTTCCTTTTCAAGTGTCTCTTTTAGTTTGCAGGACAAACAAGCAAGAGGCAGCAGTCCACCCTATTCACTGGCTACTTGTCAGTCCAGACACACCGCACAGTGACTCTATGCCCCCCACCTCCACTCCCTCACCCTCACTGATAATTAGCCCACCTCACACCCAACCACCAACAGGTAACATTACAGACAGCCCGCCCATACCAGCCTTACCATTGGAAGCAGGCCAATCTGCCGATCCCTCACCATCCCATTCAGCACATGATACTACCCACACTGCCCAACATTATATCCAAAATCCTCAATCCACATCCATTGTCCCACCACAACCAACCCCATCTCACTCTGACCAACAACCGAATATGCCTCCCACCACAGATACATCCAATCCAATCCCAAGACCTCTACAACTACTAACTCATCCAATGGTTACTCGAGCAAAGGCAGGGATATTTAAGCCCAAAATTTTTTCCTCTCACACCAAAAAATACTGGTCCCTGTCCGAACCTACAAGAGTCACCGATGCACTAAAGACCACTCAATGGAACAAAGCTATGGGTGAAGAATTCATAGCACTAATGAGAAGCAAAACCTGGACACTAGTTCCTCCGTCACCATCGATGAATATTGTGGGAAACAAGAGGATATACAGAATCAAAAGGTGTCCAAACGACTCAATTCTACGATACACGGCACGACTCGTAGCTAAAGGCTTTCATCAAAATTCGGGAATTGATTTCTTCGAGACATTCAATCCAGTGGTAAAGGCATCAACCATCCGGATCATCATCAGCCTTATAGTATCAAAAGGGTGGTAACTAAGACAATTAGACTTCAACAGTGCTTTCCTCAATGAGGTCCTTGATAAAAAAGTCTACATCTGCCAACTACAAGGATTTGTCAATATCCAACTACTAAATCATGTATGTAAGCAACATAAGGCCATATATGGTCTAAAACAAGCACCTAGGGCCTGAAACAACACACTGAAAACAACACTATGCAGTTGGGGATTTCAGAATGTCAAATCAGATACATCCTTATTCATATATAGAACTGTTTCTACATTGATACTATTACTAGTTTATGTTGATGATGTTATTATTACAGGCACTGATCAGCAGGTAATGAAAAAAATTGTCACAGTCTTGGACTCCAAATTTGCCTTAAAAGATCTCAGCAACCTTAGTTACTTCCTAGGAGTACAACTTCACAATGTTGCCAATGGGGTCATACTTAGTCAGGAAAAATATGTTGAGGACCTTCGCAACAGACTTAATCTTCGGGACTTGAAACTAGCACCCTCTCCAAGTGTACTGAACAAACAACTTTCTATCACAGACGTCACACCCCTTGAAGATCCTTATATCTATCGGAGTACGATTAACGCCCTATAATACCTGACCACAACGAGACCAGACATTACATATGCAGTTAATTACCTCAGTCAGTACTTAAAGCAACCAACGGACATCCACTGGCAGGCGGTAGAGAGAATACTAAGATATGTAAGTGGCACTAGACACTTTGGCATCTATCTTCAACAGGGACCAGATCTGTCCATTTCTGCCTTCTCCGATGCAGATTGTGTAGCCAATATAGACAATCGAAAATATTGCCACATACTGTATCTTTTTTGGTGGAAATCTCATCTCATGGTCTTCAAAGAAACAGACCATTGTAGCTCGGTCAAGCACGGGGTCTGAATACCGAGTGCTAGCTCATGCCTCCGTAGAAATCATATTGGTACAACAACTACTGTGTGAAATCGGTGTAAAATAGCAGTCGGTTCCAGTTCTATGATGTGGCAACCTCAGCGTGGGTGCTCTAGCCATAAATCTGGTGTTTCATGCAAGAACCAAGCACATGAAATAGACATTCACTTTGTTCATGATCAAGTTCTCCATGGCCAGCTTGATGTTCGATATGTACCATCTTCCGACCAAATAGCTGACTACTTAACCAAGACACTAACACATTCTCAATTCTTCACCCTTCGATCCAAACTCGGAGTAGTTGCACTACCCTCTCGTTTGAGGGGGGATGTTAAGGAAGCCAACATAGACAACCAAGTCACCAAAGAGAAGATAATTAAGCAACCCAGTCAGCAAGGCAAGCTTTCATAATTACAAATTTACCAGTTAACAGAAAGAATATAATTGGTTACAGATGAACCAATCGAAGGACAACACCTGTATTATTATTATTTCATTTACTCATATTCATTTATCATTAAAATCCCTAAATTAGGGATTCTTATCGTATAAAGGGTGGATCCCCTATATAGTGTAATACATGAGAAAAATACAGAGAATATTTTTGTTGTGAACCTTTCATCTTCCTCTTTAAACGGCTATTGCCTCCTCGACTTCCATTCCTTTCTTCAAATACTAAGTCCCAAAATTTTTAAAACAAAAAAATTCATTAAATTAATCCTTTTTTTAGTAGTAAACCAGGGGCGATTTAAGAGCTCTTTTTTTTTTTTCCTCTTCAAAATAAGGAGGAAACTTGACAACTCCACCCCAACTCCTACTTCTTTGAGCCAAAACATCTCTTGAGTATTTTGTAAATTTCACAACTATCATCAATTAATTTATAATTGTTAGGAAATCTTCAAACAAAGAAAACAAAAAATGTAAAACAATAAAGAATCGACACGGAGATTTACATTGTTCACTAACAGTGTGTTAGCTACATCCACAAGCAGAGGGAGAACAATTTATTATTAGAGAGAATAATACAAAATTATAGAACAACGAAGCCTCTAGAGTTAGAGAGTTCATATAATACATTTTTTTTAAACCCTAGGGTCAAAGCTTCCACCTTGACTTGAATTCTCTCACACATAACAGATATACTAGATGCAATACAAAATATTGTCAGACGTACCCAAACTTTTTCCTCATACCTTAGAGCGTCCCATAAGTAGTACAAATTTTCATCACCTTAACCATTTACTCACTTCTCATGAAGTGATATTTTACATCTATGTGCTTAGTTCTACCATGATGAACATGATCCTTGGCTAAGCATATTACACTCAAACTATCACAATAGATAATAGTCTGACCATGATGTAAACCAAGATCACCAACTAGTCCTTTCAACCATATTCTCTCTTTAATTAGCAATTTCTGTAAAAAATATGTAAGTAAATTTGGGTCGTAAGGTGTCTTTCAACTAACAACAAAATCACTTAGGAGTGAACACAAATAACTATTCATAGACCTCCTACTGTCAACATCTCTAATATAATCAGCGTTAAAATAACCAGTCACTGAACACTTTTCGTCATTCCCATAAACATGATCAACATTAGACATATACCTCTAAGGTAACAATAAATCCTCTTCAGAGCTTGCCAATGTTCCTTTCTAGGTCGATCCATGAACCTGTTGATAACGCTAGCAACATACGCGAGATTAGGCCTAGTACAAATCATAACATAAATCAAACTTCCCACCATACTAGCATATGGAACTCGAGACATATATGCCATCTCTACTTCAAATTGTGGTGAAAGCACAGATGACAAACAAACATATTTACACTATTGACAATATTTATAGACTCACCTGATAACAAATTCTAGGCATTCCAACAATAACATATTTTACGTTGTAAATTTTGTACCATTATTATTTGATCTTAATATATGATATTGCATATTATTTATTTAAACAAGTATAAAAGAGTTATTTTCTAAACTTCCAAAGTTCGTGTCTTCAAAAGACACATAAACTTTAAAAAAATGTGTATAAACTCACAAACTTTAAAAATGTCTAATACTAGATTTGTGAGCTTTTAAATTTTTGCTTAATAAGATCTCTATACAAAAATATTTAAGAGTGACCCACATCTATCCAATCTAAAAATTGGATATACTTTATATATAATTTGGACTCTAACTGTCTATAATGTGTCTAAAATAAGTCTCATGAATTTTTAATATTGTTAAATAGGTCACTAATCTATTAGACACAAAATTGAAATGAGTAACTACGATGGGCAACATTTTTTGGAATAATAACCAAGTGTGTAACTTTCAAAAAGTTTACAAATATAACAAAGTCTATCAGAGATAGAATTCTATTGCTAATAGACTCTTACTAGCGATATGGTTTATTATTGATAAACTCCTACCAACAATATTATCTATCACTAATAGGCTATCTAAATTTTGCTACATTTATATTGGTTTGTTATATTATATTATATCTACTAATAGTTTAGGTCTTATTACTATATTTGTAATTGTCCCAATTGAAAATTTGGAGAGACCTCAACGACACAAAAAATTATTAGTTTAAGAACCTATTAAACATACTTTAAAGTTCAAGTACTACATAGTGACAAATCTATTTAGGGACTTGTATATATATTAGTTGAAGACTTAAAAATTTAGAGACTAAACTTAGGAATGGCAACATTCCCTGTAGGGTCAGGTCCCCGCAGGTCATCAGAGTGGGAAATCCTCGGTGTGTGTGCATGTGTGTGCATGCGTACGTGTGTGTATTTATGTATATATGTGTATATATATGTATCTATGTATGTATATATATGTATGATACATACATATATATACATACACATATACATACATACGTATACACGTATAAATATGTATAAACTACTGAATAGTAGCTAAAACTATTGTTTTAGTTATTTTTTTCTAATTTTAATTTTTTAATATAATAAATTTATTTTTTATTAATTTTATAATAAAAATAAAAATAAAAAAATAAAAAGCAGAGATTTTTTTTTCCATAGGGATCCAAAACCTCGAACAGAGATTCCTCGACTCCGACCCCGACCCCCTAGAATGGAGAATGGGGTGGGGAATGAGGATTAAAAATCCCCACAGTGACGGGGGATGAGGAGTGCATCCCCACTCCACCCCAACCCCGTTGTCATACCTAACAAAACTGCTAATTTTAACTTGCAAACAAAGACCGAAAGGGGGGGAGACAAAAATCAATTTATACCATCCTTAAATTTTTGAAGGTTGTCTTAGTTCAAACCTTAGACTTTTGCAAGTGTATCAATTTGTATCCTCTATTATGTTTCGTTTGAATAAACATCACGTGAGACTTATAATTTTATCAATTAAAATTTAAACTTTCATTAGTAAATTATTTGGACTCCCAGTTAGAATTTTCTTTGAACATCATCTTCATGTTGTTGGGTTTTTTGGCGAAAGATTAGGAATGCAATTGTCCCACATAAAAAAAAGTTAAGGAAAGTCATGGTTTGTCCTACATTAAAAAGGTTTAGGAAAGTCATGAGCTTGTCCTATATAGGAAAGATTTAGGAAAATCATGGGCCCTAAGCACTAAGAGGTTATGCCTTTGGTTTTCAATCATCCTAGTTAGAAACACTGTAAGCTTAGTGTGCTAACTAACTCTCATTAAATTCTTTTTGTATTCTCTAGTTTGAAAGTGAGAAAAAGGGTGTGAGTAGTATAAAAGCTTCAATTGGGATAAGAGAGAGAATTGTTCTGTGTGATTATAACAATTTTTCACATAGTGGATTTCTTTCTGGTGGGTCTTGGTTTTTCACCCAGTTGGGAGTTTTCCACATAAATCTTTGTATTCTCAGTTTTTATTGTTTTCTTTTCATTTCTCTATTATTGTTCTACTTATTTTCGCGGTAGAAGTGAGAGGTTTTTTTCCAACACATGTATCAATTAAAATCGTCAATTTTATTCAATGTTCTGCATTTGAAGAAGTCTATAACATGTAGGAATCGACACATTTACGATTTGAAAGGTAGTCTTAATAAATGGTCTAAATTAATTCACTTACGACAATTTAAAATTTTGATAGAAACAATTATAAGTTTCACATAGTATATTTTTTAAATGAAATAAAAATGATAGTGTAAATTGATAAACTTACAAAAATTGAGATTTCAATCCATACAATTAATAGTTGGAAATTTTAATTCATACACTCCAAAATTAAAGAAGAAGAAGAAAACTTGACATAATGCCTTTGCAAATTTGTAGTATTCCTTTTAGGCTTCAATTAAGATCATTTATTTTTCACTCTAGTATGGAGATATTCTCATATTTAATTTTGTATATATTATCCTTATTAACTACGGATGTAACTAGGTTTATCAAATAATACGTTGTATGTATTTATAAATAGAAATAAACTTAGGTGCAATCTTTTGAGCTAGCACCTAATAGAAATGTGTCACATGCCTCTTTTATTATTTATTTAAATGATTTTTTAAAAAAAAATTCTTTATGTGTAAAGGAGAGCGGGAGCATGAGATTAGGTATAGGACTATACCTAATCATTACTTTTTGTAAACTATATTTAATAATAAAAAAAATCAAGGAGATAACTTTTCTGGTATACTCCATTTATTTTTCTTTATTTCCCCCCTTGTTTCGTATGTAGTTTCTCAAGCAATTCAATTCATCAACTTTAACTTTCATATTGTTCAAGGAAAGAGGGAAAGAGGAAAGAAGAAAGAAAGAAACTCTACCTTTTCGTTGTATTACCTTAAGCTAAAAATTGTGTTCATATGCCTAAAGTTTGGCATCATTTCACTACAAGTAAAGTGTGACCATATTTTTAATCCATCCAATTTTGAGAAAATGATTCACCTATTTGTTCTCTTTCGTAGTTAACCATATAAGTTATTAGATTGGATCTTTTACCATCTTTTTTCCTTTTCTTTATTTTTTTAAATAAAAAAATTGGAAGCACTTTTGAACTTCACTTAATTAAACATAAAGAAAATATAATTATTACAATTTTTTTTTTTTTTATGGATAGAGATAGTAATCTTACAATTTTTAAGAAGACATGTGAGTTACTTCTCTCATTGTTAATGAATTGTGAGATTAAATCTCATGTTATCTAATATGATATAAGAGTCTCGAGGTCTAAATGAATATTCGATTAAAAGTAGTAATTCGATACAATAATGGTTAAATCTACCGAGACATTATCTTTAAATCAAAAAGAAGTACGAAAGTACTATTATTTAACAACTACGACTTTTAATTTTATATTTTTGTTTGAGACTGATTCTTTGTTACGTCTGTATATTCTTATTATTTTACAGTCCAAATATTTTAGTTTACAATGGTTGCACAACTCCTTCAATTATTAATTTATTATCATATAGAACATTTTTAACATATAATTTTCACTCACATTTGTAAGATAATATTTATATTTTTTTAAGAAAAAGCATAATTTTGGTCAACTATTCACGTATAATATTATTACAAACGAGAATGAAAATTCAAATAATTAAAATATAGACTCACCCCATTAAATGAGCTCAACGATGCATAAATAATACTATAAATATATAACAATTTCTCGAACTAAACAACTTCAAATAGTTCTCATAATTGTTACCTATTACCTGATGGTAATTTTCTTTTAACCATTGCAAAAGTATTGAAGGACTAATAAACATTTCCTTATATTAACAAATGTATTAAAATACAATTAATGAAGATGTATTTAAATGCAAAATAACATTTTTTTAAAAAAGACTATATGTAAAACATCAATTAATATTTTTGTAACATGTTTCTTACAGAAAAGTTAATAACAATTATGTCTCTTTGGAGTTCATTCTATTTTAGTTCATGTATTTTCAATTGTCTAATTTTATTTCTTACACTTTTAATAAATCTCAAATTTAGTTCTTCAAAATTAAATTTTATGAAAATTTGTTAAGAAATAATAATAATGTTAATAAGAAAATGTCATACGAATACGTTTAAAGGTAATTGTCTTAAATGACAAAACTGTTAGAAATATTTTCAAATATAGCAAAATGTCATAAATAACAGATGTTGATATATATCTATAAGTATCATTGATAGATGTCTACCAGTCTATATCATTGATAGACGATAAAATTTTACTTTATTTATAAATAAGTTGACTTATTTTATATTTTTTAAAAACAACCACCTATATTTAAACTATTTTCTTTTAGAAAAATCAAGAATAAATTGATTACATATTCTAAAGTAATTTGAAAGTAAAATGGATTTTAAGATTTAATATAAGTACATAAACTAAAATAATTCGAAAGTAAAAAAGGAATTAAAATGAAACGAAAATCTATATTAAAGAGGATTAAAACAATGTTTTAACTTAAGATTTTAATTTTTTTTTTTAATTATATTTTGTATTTAGTAATTTTAAATAGTTGAGAAATGGGTCCCTTCCCCATTGTTATTTTTCCTAATATAAAAGAAAATTGAGTGGAATTATACCAATGAGAAAAAGACAACAAAACCTGCAATTTATCACTTCAACTCCATGCATGAATTACACTTGGAACAAAGGAGTTAAGGAGAGAGAAAATAAAAAAGATATTCATCATATATCTTAGAATTACTAAAAGACACAGAAATTAATTTATTTTCCCCAATGATCTTTTATTAGACAGAGAACAGAAAATAATACATCAGAAAAATATCACAAATTAATTAAGCTGCTGGAGGGGGAGGAGGAGGATTAAGATACCCACTTCTTGTATTGGTATTTGGCCCTGGATCTGCATAGTCCATTATTTCAATCATCATTTTTCTGGATTTTTCACCATTTTTCTGCATATTCAATGTAGATGAGACAGATTGTCTCATAACATTAATCGAAATAAGCCAACTAAAACACACACAGATATAAAAAAAACATAAAAAATCATACCCTTTTATTAATTATTATTTCAAAACAAAATCATACCTGGATTGATTTACTACTAACATAGCTTCCATGTCCCATAGTTGCCATCACATCCACCCTTAAACCTTAAGAAAAACAAAATTAAAAGAACATATGAGCAAGATAATATATATATATATATATATATATATATATCAATCCACTAAAAAAGAATATAAAAGAAAATAGAGAAGAAAATAGAGTACCATGAGAGAAAAAGAGAAGAAGAAAACATGAAAGGAGAAGAGTTGAGAAAATTTTAGGGTGACCCATAATTTCTCTCTGCCAATTTTTTGGTTGAAGTTTTTAGTGAGAGAGAGAGAGAGAGAGAGAGAGAGAGAGGAGTTTTGAAGTTATCAATTAGGAAAAGAAAAGGAAACTATGGAGAGGCTTCAGATCCAAAGAAATTTAATGCACAATTGTAAAGCACTAAGGCAAGTGAGAAGATAAGATTTTTCCCAATATGAGAAAATTAAATCCCACTATATACTTTCCTCTTTTTATTTATATTTTATTCCATTTTTTATAATTTTTCTGAGTATTTTGTTGAGAAATATACCTTAATTACAAAAATTAATTGTATATGTGTATTTATTTTCTAAACCATGTTGGTGGCCAAATATTATGAGTGTACTTCAATTGGTATATAATATATCATTGTATCTAAATTATATATTAACTTTTATACTATATGTTTGACATTGGATTTTTGGTGAAAGTGCTAAAGTCAGATGAGAGAGATTATTAATCTAACTTTTAGATTAGTTTAATTGATATATGGGTGTCACGCTCTTTGATGTTTATTTTTTTTTTTTCCTCTACTAAAAAAAATAGTTTAATAAGGGCTCTCAAGTTTACTTAAGATATCAAAGTTGGGGATTTCGAGAGAAAAGACAATCGTGTTGTTAATATTTATTGACTTTTTAAAGTTTTAGTACTGTTTTTCATCATTTAAGATTGAGAAATATTTTCATATATGATTTGGGGGTTATTTTGAAAGTTAATGGAGAGAAAGGGATGCTTTCTAATTTATCTAAGAAAAAATGGGAGTTTTTTTTGTCCCAGAAACGCATTCGAGAATATTTTATTATTTTTTCCTCCGTACGCCGCATTAAAAAAAAAATAAACCGGTCAGAATATGTCTGTTCACCAGATGCATTCTGACCCGCGAGTGAGTTGATAACTCACTCTAACGCGCGCAGTCAGAATGTGTCTGTTCACAGACACATTCTGACCGGTTTTGGTGTTTCCCCCCTCGTTTTAGCATAAAAAATCCAACTTCTTTCCTTCATTCCACTATTTTCATCTTCTCCTTCACAAATTTCATCCTCCTTCACCGATTTCATCTTCTTCTTCACAGATTTCATCCTCTTTCACCGATTTCATCTTTCCCTTCAAGAAGCCCTCATTTCATCTTCACCCAAAACAAAATTTCTTTCATTTCTTCCACATTCTTCATTTATTTTCAAATACCGATCATTTTCTACCTTCATTTGTTTCAGTATAGTATTTTATTTGGTAAATTGATATATTTTTGTTATTTAACTTTGAATAAGTTTTTGATAATTTTTACTGATTTTTTTAATGTTTATTTTGTTTACCATGGATATTATTCAATTTTTTTTTTTTTTGGTAAGTTGGAATATTTGGTAAGGTGCAAAGTTTTTTTGGTAATGTGCAATATTTTTCTTTTAATAAGTTGATATATTTTTTATACTTAGTTATCATAAGGGAGAATTACATGTGATTAACATTGTGTTATATATGTAGTCCACTTATTGGTTGGTATTTGGTATTTAGTATTTGGTTGATACTCTATTGCTTTTCTGGTTGGTATTTAGTTGATATTTAGTTATTAAAATGAGTATGTCTTATTTGGTTAAATATAATAAACTGTAAGTATGACTTCTTATTATGCTTATCAAATTATGATAATTATTTTAAAAATATAGTTTAGAATGTTCAATTATGATTTTTAAAATATTACATCATAGTCTCAAATTATTTATGTTTAAACATATAAAAAAGTCATTAATAAAAAAAAATTAACGTTCTTAATGGAAAAAAACTAAATCTAAAAATAGGTTGAAAGAAAATTTTAACAAATTCTAAAAATAGGTATTTAAATATGTTCTTGATGGAAAAAAATAAATCTTTTTAAATGTAAAATTTATATTTAAATCTGTTTTCATTTGGCTAAAATTTTAAAATTTATTAGTAGTTTTTAATGTAAAATTAAGAATATGTGAAGAAAAGAATAGTGATATTAATTTATTTTATGGAGAAAAGGAAAAAAAAAAAACTAAAACGAATTAAAAAATGTAAAGTTAATAGTGGTATTGGATTTATACTAAAACGTTCAATTATTTATGTTTAAACACATAAAAAATTCATTAATAAAAAAATATTACATAGTAAAAATAATGTTATTTTTAATACTTTTAGTAAAAATAATCTAACACGAATTTTTAAAAATAAAAAATTATCCTTAATTCACCTTGAAAGAAAATTTTAACGGAATCTAAAAATAGGTATTTAAATATGTTCTTAATGGAAAAATAAATCTTTTTAAATGTAAAAGTTATATAAAAGTTATATTTAAATCTTTTTCATTTTGCCAGAATTTTAAAATTTATTATTAGTTTTTAATGTAAAATTAATAATAAGTTCCTAATGGAAAAAAAATAGTGATATTACTTTATTTTGTGGAGAAAAGAAAAAAAACTAAAACGAATTAAAGAAAGAATTTAAAGAATTTTTTTTATACATAATAAAAAAAATACTTTTTAGTAAAAATATGGTAACTCAAAATTTTAAAAATAAAAAATTATCTTTGATTCACGTTGAAAGAAAATTTTTAATATAAAATTATTAATATGTTCCTAATGGCTATTAATATAAAATTATTTTAGTAAAAATAATATAACTCAAAATTTTACTAATGGCTATTAATATTTTCCTAATGTCTATTATTTTAGTAAAAAAAAATATTACATAAAAAAATAATGTTTTTTTTATACATAATAAAAAAATCTTTTAGTAAAAATTATGTAACTCAAAATTTTAAAAATAAAAAATTATCTTTGATTCACGTTGAAAGAAAATTTTTATTGTAAAATTATTAATATGTTCCTAAGGGCTATTAATGAAAATTCTTTTAGTAAAAATAATATCACTCAAAATTTTACTAATAGCTATTAATATGTTCCTAATGTCTATTATTTTAGTAAAAAAAAAGTATTACATAGTAAAAATAATTTTTTTTTCATATATATATATAGTAAAAACAAAATCCATAATTTTGTATTGACTTTTTTTTTTTTTTTTATATACAGTGGCTATGATTTCTGAGAACGCTCTACAATCAAGTCATTCAAAAGGTATGTATATAGTTATTTACAATTATTTGGAATAATGTATTCATTATTGAATATTGAATGTTTGAATGTTAATATTAATGTTATTGTTAGTAATATTGTATTGTTGTTGTTGTTCTTATGTTTACTGTTTATCTAGTCAATTTATTTTGGATTATTTACCGTAATATTGTAAATTTTATGATGAATAAAGAACAAAGATTTATGTCAATATAAAAGAATATTTATCATTGATTTATGGTCAAATGATGATGCATGTCCTAATATTTTGTTTGTTTATTAAAAAAAAATATTCCTTTACTTTTACATATTGAAAAATTATTAATAACACATTAATATAGTTGGCATAATATATACTTACAAATATTATGATAAATATCAGATTGCATTTGCCAAACAATGATGGACGTTGTGGAGTTTTATGTTATATGCACGGAAACATTGTTAATGGGCCAAACGAGATAGAATATGATAGGTAACCACCTCTTCATATAAACATGCATCGTGAAGTTGACTTCAACACTTAATCGATGGATTATGTGATGCATTATCCATAAATAGAGATGATGGAGTAGAGGTAATATTTAGATATGGTAGTTATGTAGCAGGATCTACTTTCTATATCTCCATTTCATTACGAACTGAGACTGATGTACGGTTCATGATGAGCAACGCTCCATACCCTCCAAATAGAGTTGAACTGTATATATCCCAACCTAGTGTCCCAAGTCTAGCATCAAGAGAGAAGAAGTTGAAACTACTATTGAGTTGGAAAGTCATGATGTGGAGGATGAGCAGTGTGATCTAAATATTGCCACAAACGACAAAGAAGTTGAAATAGACGATGATGATATCGATGTAGATCAACTACCTTGTCAATTTTATGGCCTACATGAAGTCCCTGAAACATTTACTGAGATGGACCTGAACGAGATGACCATTGAACCCGATTCAACAACAAGGGAAGACAGTAATATGGAGTCTGATTCACTGCTTAAGGGGATGATATTCAATTCCAAATTAGATTTTAAAAAATGCAGTGAAAAACTATTCAATCATTCGACATCAAATTTTGAAGTCATTGAGTCAAAGAAAACAACATGGGATGTCAGGTGTAAGAGATATGAAAATGGGTGCACGTGGAGACTTCACGCGGTTTATCGTAAAAAATACGGTAAATTTGAAATTACCCAGTACAATGGCCCGCATTTTTGTGTGTATGCAAGACTGAGTCAGGATCACAATCAATTGGACTCAGATCTAATTGCATCTGAGGTAAGCAACATAGTGAAAACAAATCCGTCAGTTGACATCAAAACATTACAAGATATTATCTTGAAACAGTATGGTTATTCCGTCGTTACTGGAAAGTGTGGGGCGGAAGAAGAAAGGCAATTGCGAAGATATTCGAAGATTGGATTAAATCGTATAATTTGCTGCCCAAATGAATGAATATCTTACAAATCACAAACTCGGGTATAGTCGTCCATTGGAGGCTAAATGATGTGGATTGTGATGAAAGGCTTGTAATGTTCGGTAGCATGTTTTGGTCGTTTGGACCTGTTATCGAGGGTTTCAAGCATTGCAATCCGCTACTCAAATTGACAGTACCCATTTGTATGGGAAGTATGAAGGAACATTGTTCTTAGCTACCTCTATTGATGCATAGAGTGGAAACACACACCGAGTAAAATTAAGTGAAAGAACAGGCATATGCAATAAGTGGCAGAGTTTTGGAATCCCCTATTCTCACGCTATGGCTGCATGTAAGACCATTGGGGTAGACTACTTTTACTATATTGAAGATTATTACAAAATTCCCACTTATCTGGCATGTTATTCACCCCAGTTCAAGCCCATCCCCAATAAAATATGTTGGCCTGATCCTAACTTCCCAACTATTTATCCAGACGAATCACGAGTTGGGAAAGTTGGCAGACCATGTACTTCTCGCATGCAAAACGAGATGGATTTGAGGGAACGTTACAAGACATAGTGCACAATTTGCAGACAAGAAGGGCATAATAGACAGAATAATCCCAATCGAGCTCATGATGTGACTTAGTTATTTATTTTAATTCTCATTGTATTTAATTGATTGTAACTTCTTTTACTTATTTATTCTTTATTAATTGTCATTGTATTTAATTGATTGTATTTATTGATTGTATTTATACAATGAAGGGTGTATTCTTTATTAATTGTTATTGTATTTATTGATTGTATTTATACAATGAAGGGTGTATTCTTTATTAACTGACATTATCTTTGTTGATTGTAATCACATTGAATTTTACCAAATTTAATATTGTTTTTATGGGGTCAGATGGACAGGAATGTTACAACAGGGCCATACAACGACTTGGTTTTGTACTTACGGCGCAACCTTAGATCCGAGGTTGTTTAGGAAGACGAGCATATCGATGCAATTCATTGTCGGTGAAGAGAGGCTGTTATTCGCAGGTACGAGAACCCAGACCCTCATATATTGAACTATCTACGAGCTGCAGGATTCTACAGAGTCTCTTGTATAAAATTTATACAACTAAACTGATATCTGATGACGGCATTAGTGGAACGATGGCACCTGTCTCTTATACACATCTAGATGTGTATAAGAGACAGCCCTTATATAAAATTTATACAACTAAACTGACATCTGATAACGGCATTAGTGGAACGATGGCACCGGGAGACACACACTTTCCACATGTTGCATGGAGAGTGTACAATTACACTTCAAGATGTAGCCATCCAATTTGGACTCCCGATTAATGGAAGACCATTGATTGGGTCTCTAAATTATGACTGGGAACAACTTTGTGCCCTTTTTTTAGGCGTAACCATGAATGACGTCATTCTTAAGGGAGGTCGTCTAAGTCTGCCATGGTTAGATGATCAATTTAACAACTTCCCCCATCTACCAAACCATGCAGATGAAAAGGACCTGCAACGATATGCTCGAGCATATATTCCCACGTTGATTGGAGGATTGGTATTTTTCGACAAATCCAACAGCAGAATGCACCTAATGTATCTTCCTCTCTTGGTGAATTTTGATGTTGTCGGGACTTACAGCTGGAGCGCTGGATGTCTTGCATGGTTGTATAGGCAACTATGCAAGGGTGTAGTTATAGATGGAAAAGACATTGCAGGCCCACTTTTATTGCTACAAATTTAGGCATGGGATCGATTTCCTCTTCTAGCGCCTCGACGACTCCATAGATATGAGAATAATTAGGCGATAGACCACTTGCAGTAAGGTAAGCATATTTACTTCATTATTGTTGTTTTCATTATGAAATACTAATAGCTAAAATTTAACTTCTGATTATTGTAGATGGAATGACAACTATTCTGTAATTAGAGTACCTACGCATGTTCTAGTACAGTATAGGCACATACTCAATGCACATATGTCTAACCAGGTAATATTTTATTCATTCATATATCATATATTCATAATGTTTCAATCTTCTGGTTAATTCATTTTTTGACACATGCATGCAGATTATTTGGGAGCCATATAATCATCTAATCCAACTATTGCCGCTATATTGTCTCAATGGCAATGAGATACTCATCTATGAAAGAGATGAAATATTCATACCCACCCCGAGCTCTAACATTCATCGGACCACAGAGGTCTGAATGTACAAACTTAAGGGCTTCCTTGGCTCTATAACCTTTTCCAGTAAAAGGTCGTTTGGTTATCTTGCCTCGAGGCATGATTTATATACCGGCAAGGAGTTTTCTTCTAAACTCTTTAGAACTTCACTTTGCACCAACTTCTCAATCATATTGAGGTTGATGTGACCTAATCTCAGATGCCAAAGATGGGCATTTTCCTTAGGAGAAACCTTTGGTCTTTTAGTTATTGTTGTCGTACTGAACATTTCAGTGTTAAACAGGGCTTTTATGACTAACGACCTTAGTACATATAAGTTATTTTCCATTGAACCACAACCAATCTCCATTACATTCTTGAAAATAAATACTTCATTCTCAGAAAAGGAGACGGTATAACCTCGTTCAATGAGACAAGAAACCGAGATTAAGTTCTTCTTAATATGAGGAATTACAAAAACATTATCCAGTAACAAATAATGTTTCTTGTCAACAAATAACTTCAGCCTGTCTACAGCAACAATTGAAACAACCTCACTAGTACCGACTCGAAGAGTCATCTCTCCCTATGGCAACGTTTGCCAGGAACTAAATCCTTGGTAAGAAGAACTTACTTAATTGGTAGCACCTGAATCAAGGATTCAAGCAGAATCATCATTCTCTACCAGACACGTCTCCAAGACCAATAAATCATATTTACTGTCTTGTCTCCTCTTGTGGAGAGTAGTGGGATCGAGGTCGTTTGCCACGAAATTCGTTTCATACGATTCTTTCCATTATAAGTAATCGGTCATTTTGAAAGCTTTAAACGGAAATACTAACGAGATGCTAAAAAGAAAAAAACATTGACCTACGTTAGGTTTTGAGCAAATACCCGCTGTAAAACAAAACACATCCAATATGGTTTTAGCAAAACTAACATGAACCCCGTGTGACATCTAGTTTCACAATGATGCTTCAAAGGTTTAGGACAAAAGCCGCCGAAAGGAGGTCAGTTATCCCTCCTCTAAGTTGAGAAGATCTCAACTAGTCATTAATACCAGAACAACTCTTGCTCCTATAACAACTAACTATCATTGATTTGGCCAAGAGATCATTAACTTACTTAACAATCTCCCGTAAGTGTAACCCACCATTTTAGGCCCTAGAGGTCTATCCCAAAAAGCCAATCCGAAGGGAAAAAATCTGATTGGGGCAAAATCTAAAGCAACCCTATCCATTTCTGGAGTTCACCTTGATCTTGACCAACTACAAAAAAACCCATCCGAAAGGGGACGCACAAGGGTGACACGAGGGAGTAGAAAATGATCTCACAGTGTGAATCGATGATAGAGACCATAGGACGTGTTGACACACACTCTTCACCCACTTACTATAAATACTCTCTCTGTTCACCTTGATATTGACTCATGCAAACACCATCCGAATGGGATGCATCCAAGGCACCACGAGGCCAAGCATGAATCTCATGGTGTGAACATACAGGGAGAAACGTGAGTAGAATCGTAGACATATCTGATACGCCTCTTCCTCCCACTGAGTATTTTATAATCTAGGGTTTAGCTTACTTAGAAAAAACACAACTAACGATTTTAACTAAGTGAATTTTAGGTTTTCCCAAGAGTAACTTTTACATTGGATAGTTGAACAACTATTAGACATCATCCATTAAACTCTTTAATGGAATCTTTGACCAAATCGTCGCATGCTTGTTGAAAATCTATCTAATTCACCTTTCCCAGTAGGTTCCCAGGTAGGGGTGTTACTTTTCCGTCAACTTAAGAACCCCAGCCTAGCCAAAACCTGCCTTAGACCAAAGGTCCCTTATAAATAGGTTTACAACAAATTTAATCTTTTATTTCAACCAATTTAATCCTATTAAACTAATTTTAAAAGATTAATCTAGGTTCCTAAAGTCTTTAGAAACACTTGAACTTAGGTCTATCTCAATCCAATTTTAAAACCCTTTTAAAAAACTTGAGTTCACCCTAAGTCCGCATGCAAATCTTAATTATTGATTTTAGGTCTAATTTCCTTTATAACACTTATAAACGGAAACCAACCACAATGCTAAGCTAACACATGCAAGGCATTCATAACGATTATAAACAGCCTAAGTGTCATGCTCAATGCATTGTCCATTCATTACTACTTCTTTTATATAACACTTATACAAAACTGCAATGCAACAAGCAAAACATGCTTCCATTCACCCTTAGACTATAACACTTATAATAAAAGGATGGTACATGATAATGCTCACTGCATGCAAAATATAACTCTTATATTTCATGATGCATGCACATGCTTTCAAGTAATTTCTTCATGCTCGATTATAACAATTATAATACATGATGCATGAATAATTGCACAACCTAAGGTGGGTTTTGAACTATATGTCAAACACTTTGGTATATACACCATACATCACATGCATAATAAACCAATGTTGATGAACCAGGTGAAATTTCCTTAAAAACACAAAAATAAAACTAACTATTACAAAGACAAGGAGTCTCTGATTTAAGCAGGCAAACCGGATCTTGAACTACTCGGGAAAGCATCGCGTCTCCAACCATCGTGTACTAAGCACCCCGCAATCGTCTACACGATAAAACAAATGCTTTGCTCTATCGCTTACCAGTGCTCCCAGAGTTAAACGATCATATAGCATTTACTACACCATAATTTAGCTATTACTACACGATCGTGTACCTTTACTAAGCGATGAATCCTAAAGTACACGATCGCTTAGCGCGCTCCACACAACGTTGCCTTCCGCAATCGTTTAAGCGACTACGATGCTGCGAAGCACTATCGCCTAAACGACCGCTTAGCTAGAGCCTCCATATCATATACGCGCGATCGTCTAGGTAGGAACTAAGTGATGAGGCTTGCTAACTACGCGATTGTCTAGCACGCGCATTTTACTAAATGATGAGCATCACATGTTCCCACTACGATCGTTTACCTCCAGCGCCTACGTGATCGGGCAACCAATGCTACACGATAGAGTAAACGATTTACCCTATCGCTTAGCATTAGCTAAACGATCATTTAGAAAATAATACATGATCATCTAGAAAAAATTTAAGCGATCGCTTAGTTAAATCCTAACGATCATTTACCTGAGGCTACACGATACGACCAACGCTTGGTCTTTTACTTCGTTGAGAACTGCATCTCCATGCTTCGAAGCTTCATCACGAACGACTCGACTAACTCAAACTCTTTGAATTATAGACTCGATTGCAAAGTTAATTATGCTCAAAAACACAGAGGCCCTTACAATTAACACTTTGTAATTACATAAAGCTTTAACTAAAAGGCAATTAAACCCGAAACATTCATCAACTTAATCACAAATGCAGAAAACGATTAACCACAAATGCAGAAACCCACCGCGACTGAAAATGAAGTTCAAAATAGAGTTGTAATTTGGAATATCAAAACAACCTGACTTTGATACCAATTGAAGAAAATCGAATCCGAGATTTCCATGAGCAAGGGAAAATAGATCATTCCAAATTACAATCATGTATTAGCCAAAAAGCATGAGCTCATGCTCACAGCCCGTGAAATCATGGAGTCCCTAAGGGGAATGTTCGGACAACCATCCACACAGCTCAAGCATGATGCTCTGAAATACATCTTCAATGCCCGTATGCAAGAAGGGGCATCTATTAGAGAACATGTACTCAATTTGATGGTCCACGTCAATGCGGTAGAGATGAATGAGTTTGTCATTGATGAAACCAGTTAGGTTAGCTTCATCTTGGAAACTGTACCTGAAACTTTCCTACAGTTCCATAGGAATATTGTTATGAACAGGATTGACTGCAACCTGACCACCTTGCTCAACGAGTTACAGACCTTTCAATCCTTGATGAAAACCAAGCAACAGAAGTGTGAGGCAAATGTTGCTTCATCTTCTAAAAAGTTCTTTAGAGATTCGATGAAAAAAATGGGATCACTTCTTATGGACTAGATCAGAATCTAAGACAAAGTTTGTATCTTCTTCTTCCGGCACCAAAAAATGGATGAAGAAGAAAGGTGGAAAGGGAAAAGCTAGCCCACTTGTTGCTGCCCAGAAAGGCAAGAAGGCCAAGGTCGTAAAGGGAATTTATTTCCATTGTAACCAGGAGGGATATTAAAAGAGGAACTATCCCAAATACTTGACAGAAAAGAAGAAGGCCAAGCAAGGTAGATATGATTTACTTTTTTTGGAAACCTGTTTAGTGGAGAATGATGATTCAACCCGGATAATTGATTCGAGTGCCACTAACCATGTTTGTTCTTCATTTCAAAGAATTAGTTCATGGCGGCAACTGGAAGCTGGGGGGATGATGATGCGAGTTGGAACTGGGCACGTCATCTCAACTGTGGTAGTGGGAGGACTCCAGCTGACTTGACAGAATAAATATATTTTACTTAAAATGTATATGTTGTTCCTGGTTTAAAGAGGAACTTAATTTCTATGAAGTTTTTATTAGAACAATATTATTGTATTCATTTCTCTGTATATAAAGTATTTATGTCAAAGAATAGTATTAATATTTGTTCTGCTAAGTTGGAAAACAATCTTTATGTGCTAAGACCGTTAGCAACTAAAGCCCTCTTTAATACTGAAATGTTTAAAACTGTGATAACTCCTGGCTCAAGAGGGGTTTGGTCATAGTTGGACTATGATTTATTGTTCATTAGAGGAATCAGTAGTACTTAAAGAGTTAGATGTAACTATAGGGTCAATTCGGTAATTTTGGCACAGCTATACTTACAAGAAATTTTTGAATGGTCATTGTATTGTTGACTGGTTATATCCAATGGATACAAAAATATATTTATAGTGCGAAGAGTGCAGTTGTCGATCTTTAGTGGAGTGTCTGATAGTTAAAGGATGGTGAATAATTTAATTAAATAGTTTAATTAATTATTCACGTACCATTGGAGCTTCAAGCTACAAGTCTATGAGGTCTCGTCTGTAGCTCAACGGAAATTAATGAGAATCAATATTTGGATTAATTTGAATTGTTCAAATTAATTGAGAGAATTAATAATATGTGATATAATTATTTTAATTTAATTATATATGATATAATTAATATAATGTATTTGATACATTATAATATAAAGTTTGTTTGAGAGAAATTAAATATTTGAATACCATTCAAATATTAATTATGTGAATTTGATTCATATGATTAAACTTAATATAAATGGATTTATATTAAATATCATTGTTGAGAGAATTAAACTATAGGTTATATTGTATTGGATACAATATTAAACTATAGGTTAAATATTATATTTGATATAACATATAGTTTAATATATTTATATGATATTTATATGATAAAGTTGTTATCATATAAATATATGTTAATTTTTTTATTAATTTTATTTTTTTTAAAACAATTTTAGGGGGGAGTTGTAACTCCCTCCCTCTTTTTCTCTCTAGAATGTGAGAGTGGGAAGCAGTTTTGTTTCTGCTTAATCATTTCTTCCTCCTGAGGATTGTTACAAAACGGTTTTGTAATTTCCCCTTAAGCTTCCCCAATTTCTCTGCTAATCTCTTCTCTCAATCTCTCAATCTCCCTCATCCAAAATAACTAGAGCCCACACCTTCTAGATTCTCATCCAAAGAATATAGTAATGACATAGTGTTGGTGTCCTTTTTGGTTCGAGAGATTCTTTCTTGAAGATTGGTCTTCAAAGGTAAGGGTTACTTAAACCCAATTTCATTCTTCAGTAAATTTTCTTTAGCATGCTATTTTTAATTAAATGCATATCTTTTCCTGTTTGTTTGCTGTAAAATAAAGTATTCTGTAAATTTTGGGTTCGGATTCGATATCGTTTCCTACTTAAGAACCTTCAATGGTTCCTTCAATATCACGAGGAATTCGTTCTAAAATGCAGGGGATTCAATTCCCACTTTGACTGGTGATGGTCTAATTATTAATTTTCGTTGAGAGCAAGCATCACATGATAATTCATTAGATTGAAGAATCTTGTGGCTCTTCAATGGATGACCATTTGAATTCTCAATAATTCTTCACATCATTATAGACCCTGGATGACCTAATATGTCATGTCAAATTGTAAATATGTCTGGATTCATGAATTTTAGATTCATTGTTGCATATGTCTCAGTTACTCGTATATGAGTATAATATAATCCAGAAGATTAAGCAAGTAACTCTTCTAGTTTACATTTTTCATATGAGATAGTAGATATGATATAAAGATACTTCATATTATTCATTCTATCAGTCTCAATATGATAAACATTGCAACGTATATCTTTAAAACTAAGTAGATTTTTCTTTGATTGACTAGAGAACATAAATTTTGTTCCTCTAGGTAAAGTAATATTTGTTTTTCCAAATCCTTCGATTAGGTTTGTAAAACTTGATATTATATTGACTTTTGCTTTCAGCATTGTCAGTTTGGAAAAATACTTTCTACTTGTAAGTATTGTATGTGTAGTTGCACTGTCTGTCAGACATAGATCTTTTTTACTCATTTTTTAGACATATGAAAATGATCCAAGTTTCTTCATTAAAAGAAAATAATTACAATAAAAAAACAACATTTGGAATATACAAAAGTTAACATCTACTAAGAGAGAAAAAATGGAGATGAATAAAAAAATAACATTAATTCTAGATACTTTCAAAAACAAACGAAACTTTTGATGTTCCATCAGTTCTGTCGATTTTCTATTAAGGAGATTCAAAGAAGTCCGCCACATCCAAATTTGTCATATGGGATGGGTCAAATATTATATTATCCTGGTATGCAAAATTTTCTTCCACACTTTTCTCTTTTTCCTTCATGGGTGCTTGATAGAGATCAACTAAGTGTTTTGACGTACGACAGGTACATGACCAATGCCCAGTCATTCCGCATCATAAGCATTTATTTTCAACACTTTTTGAACTCTTATGTCGTGGAGCTTTTCCTTTGTGATCATCATTTTATGTGGTTCTTTTGAAATTTGAATGTTGAGAACAACCACCATGAAAATAATAATTATTTCTTCCTTTGCCCTGGTCACGACCTCGACCACAATCACAACCTCGACCACAATTATTATTAAAATTCACAGCATTCATTTCAAAAAATAGTATCGTTCCAGTTGGTCGAGCAGTACTACAAAAATTGTATTACTTAACATTTTTTTTGTAGTCAAGTATCAGTATTACTTGACGTTTTTAAAAACGTCAAATAATCCAGTGTCAAGAATAAGAGAAATTTTTTTACTACCTAAAAGCATCAAGCTGTAATTTACTTGATACGTTATAACTATCAAGTATATGGGATCTCTTGACTTATTTTAAGTGTCAAGTATCTAAATTCTTGACATTTATTATGGATCAAGTTTTTGATAACTTGACAGTTTTTACTTGTCAAATGTAATTTCTTCTTGACATCAAAAAACTGGCAACTTAAGGAATACTTGACACATTTTGCTTGTCAAGTGAGTATGTGCTTTTTTTAAAAAAAAAATTATATTTTTAGAAATTACCTATAATTGCTCTTGTTTTGAAGTCCAACAATGACATAATTTAATTAAAGAGGATAATCATTTACTAACAAAATAAACAAACACATATATGAACAATTTAAACATCAATCAACTCAATTTTTTTGACAAACCTGACAAAGTTTTTATATACATCTTCAACATATTGTCATATACTTACAACCTCATATTAACAAAGTACATATATGAATAATTTCTAAGTTAGAAGACTATCAACGTCATATCTCCATGACATCTTCAAAAATTGATCAAACTTTTTATCATATCTAAAAAATTCAAGTTGTCACCATCACATGCAGGAGCCTAAAAATTCAAATTGTATATGATATAATTAATTAAATTGATTACATATGTGATATAATTAATATAATGTATTTGATATATATAATTTAAGATAATATGAGAGGAATTTGAATATGATTCAAATACCAATTATATGAATGAGATTCATGTAATTAAATATAAATATGATTTATATTGAGAGGAATTAAAAATTTGGATATGATCCAAATATCAATTATATGGATGAGATTCATATAAGTGAATTTAATATAAATGTGACTTATATTAAATGTCATGTATTGTTGAGAGAAAATAAAATCTATAGTTTATGTTGTATTTTATGCAATATAAAACTATAGGCTATATGTTATATTTGATATAACATATGGTGTACATATATAATAAAGTAGTTATTTGAAATTAATTAAAGGGAATGAGCTATAACTCTCTCCCCCTCATTCTCTCAATTATTATACGTGAGATTGAAGTTGGTTGTAGATGATTCTACTTCCTAATTCACTCAGTGAGAAGAGTTCTCTAAAAAAACAAAAAGAAAAGTTCTCTGTAAAAATTTCCCTCTCCTCCTCTCCATCTCCTTCCTCTCTTCCAAGGATTCAAGTAAAACCCACAACTATTGCTTAATCCTTTATCCCAAGAGAATACAAAGGGTTCTCGAGTGGTGATGTCCGTTCTTGAAGAAGGAGATCCGTGTGGAGAAGGAGTTCCGTTCTGCCTTGTATGAGGGAGTTCTTGAAGAAAAGGGTTCTTCAAAGGTAAGGGTTTTTAAATCCCTATGTAATTTATTTAAAGCATGCTATATTCATGTAAATGTATATCTTGTTGTTGTTTTGCTGTAAAATTTTATATTCAATAAAAATGGAATTTGGGACGATCTTTGTTTCTGCTCAAAGGATCTATTTTAGAAAATTTCCTTAAAAAAATAACCTAGGTAAGTATGTTCGCTACAGATTCTAGTTTCAATTGATCCATATGGATAAGTAGATAAAATGCAAATACTTGAAATTAGTTATTTGCTTACTTGAAAATAGACAGAGTATTTAGCTCCAACTTAGATAATGCAGCCTGCAAACATATGACAACTACATGAATACTAGGAAGAACCAGGCAAAAATCAATAAAATATACAAAAACTTGAATTGACAATAAGCAAATTAAGGTGGAGACATTTAACTTAAGAACTCATGAATCACCCAAGCAAAGGTAGTTAGCATATCAAACAAAAAACATGTATGGAAAACAAGAAAGTGAGGTATCTCCATGCATAAGCTAAACAAAATTTACCTAACAAAAAAGTGAATCAATAAGAAGTACAAACCTTAAGCTTTATTCAAATACTCTAAAACAATAATCCATGTTTGTAGGCGAAGAGAGATATTTCCAAAATTCTCAACAAGAAGAGATACCTAACAGAGAAAACAAAAATACGAAATAATGAGACCAACAAGAAATGGAAACTAGATAGAAAATTTTGTCTAATAAACCCACAAATTATTTCTAGAAAATCATACAATGCAATTTCCTTCCTAAATATAGGGGGAAAATTCATTTGAAGTTGATAAAACCATCACAACGGATTAACTTGAAGTACCTTGAGAAAGGAGATGGAGAGGAGGAGAGGGAAATCCACACAAATACACACAACACAAACAAACAAAAAATGTATTTTGAAAGTTGAAAGATAACACGCCACTGAACTAATGGACAATATATTTCAAAAAGGAAATTTTCTTCTTAGTGTGGATATTCAAAACCTTTCTAGTGATAGCAACATTGATGGAAATGTCTAACATGAGGAAGTAAATTGGATATGATTCAGAAAAGAAAAAAAACATGGGGTTGTAGAAGTTTGTTACAGCAATATTCTTACAATGTTTCGAAGTTGTTGCTTTCTAAAAAATTGTGCGAAACAATATGTGTCCGTTTTCCTTAAAGACAGCCTACAATTTACAACAACATTAAGAATGTGTATTAGTACGAGTAAAAGTTTGCTCAGAGAGGGACAGTGATTGTTATGTTGGGGTTGATGCCCTAAATCTCGTGTGTCTTGTAGTTTATAATTGTAATATAGAAAAAAAATTATTTATTTAATAAAACGTGAGATGTTGTATTCGATATTTAGTAGGATTATCCCACAAATCAATAAACTAACATCCAATGTTATCTCCGATAGCTTAAACATGTATGTAGAAACATATAGGTGGATCACATTTAAGTGATAACCTAAATGCCTGTAGTAGATGGATAAGGTTGGATACCTTATCTTGGTGACACTACGAATACGACTCGCTTTGTAGATATTACACTTGTTATAAAATGCTACAAATGATCTGATCCTGATCATTCATATGGAGACATGTGAGTGGGAGTATTCTACACAAATGGGTTTTATTTGAGGTCGGACCACGAAATGATTAGTCATTATATAACATGTTGATAATAGAGACTTACAAAGCCTAAGTCCAAAAAATTCTTTTAGCTAATCAGTTTGGCAATACACTTAATTACTTAGAGAGGGACTCTTTAGCTTTCACAAATGCAATGCAGTCTCAGGTCTCTGACGCACTTCTTGGCAGATTCACTATCAAGTAAGACAAATCAAGAAAATACGGTAGAAAAAGAATATAAACAAAAACAAGGCAAATTTTTTTCATAATTTTTTTATCATGCATAATTAAATTATAGAATTGCAAACAAGAATTTGGTTTTTTTTTTTTTTTTTTTTTTTACAAATTTGATGTTGATAAATCTGCAAAATTAGAAATTTATTTCGGGCAATTAAACCTCTCAAACTATTTCTTTATAAGAACTAAAAACATTTATGCCAAAATAACATATGCAAAAAAGAACAAAAGGCTTTGGACACGTAATGGATCTTGAAGGACTATTTCCACATTTCCCTGACCAAATCCTCCCACATTAGGATTTTTCGTTAATGGTTGATCAAGTTTGATAGATTCGCCCTCTGAAACAAGAAGTTCTGGTCCTTGAGGGATAATATCAACCACTTGACGCCTATTTGCTCCATCCACTATGGTTATTTCATATCCTCATTTTTCTTTTCGTATTATTTTGCTTACTATACCTGCTACTGTAGCATTATAAACATTATTATTACTCTTATTCTTGTCGGGATAAATTTGACCCCTTCCTCTATTCCCGCCTACGTATATGGGATATTTTAAGAAGTTAACATCTTTCTTAGCGCAGGGTCTAGGGAAAGAATAGGAAAGGTGATTTCACTATATTTCTGAAAAGGAATAGGCCCTATCACAAGAATATTTTTTTTAGTGAGACGATAGCTCTGAAAAAATAGATTGCCCATCTTTTCTTTTATCTCGGGAGAAATACGGGGGGCTAATTCAAACCCTTTAGGTAAAATAAGAACAGCTCCCAACATTCAAATCACGCTTTTTACCATTTGCAAGAACTTGTTTTAGTTGTATATCATAAGGAAATGGAACAACTTCTTCAAATATAGTATCAAGAAGTACCGCTTTTGGAACCTCGGTATCCATGGGTTTATTAGCTAAATGGCAGTTGGCGTAGACAATAAGGCCGGTTTCTTCTGGTGGATTTTCATAAACTTCTTGTGCAAAAATGGGACATGCATTTGAAACGGGTGCCCAAGTTAGTGTATATATCATGAGTGATACAGAAATAGATCGAGTAATCTCTTCCTTTATCGAAGAAATGGTATTTCTAGTTTGCATGGTCCAATCATTGAGCCCAAAAATTTCTACAATAAAATTAGGTAGGTCCCTTGTATAGTTCCCTATCCATGATTCTTCTATTTATTGAAATAATATTACTCAAATATAGGAGGCATCCTTCGGGATGGGTCGAAGGAATAAGTACAATTTGGAATGTTTTACTTATGTACAAAGTAACAATCATTAGATTTTTCAGTCATTCATTAAATGATAAATCATACAAATGACGGAGATACACAATTTAAATAATGGAAGATCGAATATTTGAAAATTGTGTCAAGAATGACTGGAAAAGTGGAAACAAGACCGGATATAATTTGATCATTATGAGAAAATCCAAAATCTTTGTAGACAAAACCAATCATTAGTTCCCAATCATGGGTCAAATGGAATCGTATACATAAATCAGTTAATAAAAGAATAGAAAAAGTTTTTATTGTGTCGCTTAAGTTATATAGGAACTCTTGAACCCAAGAGTTAAGAATACAAGTTCTTCATTACCAAGAATAGAATAACCAGGATGACCATAGGTGACATGACTTGAATCCTTAGTGAGTTATGAACTCCTGCTTGTGAAGATGATTTTTTTTATTTGTATAGGCGAGAGTGGCCAGATCGCTGACTCAATAAGCCTACCATTTTTTGGATTCTTCTGATTGGGGAGCTAGGAACACAGCTACACAAGACGAAATTCACTCTTTCTCTAACATCTAGGTTAGTAGATATATTGCTCCCTTAAGTGTTGATTCTAGGGTTTTAACAATGTGGCACCATGCCCTCTCTTGGCCCGAGAGGGGTTTGGTCATAGTTGGACTATAACTTATTGTTCATTAGAGGGATCAGTGGTACTTAAGGAGTTAGATGTAACTTCAGAGGCAAAACGGTAATTTTGAGCCAGTTGTACTTACAAGCAATTTGTGAAGGGTCATTCCACTGTTGACTAGTTATATCTAATGGACACAGAAATATATCTGTAGTGCGAAGAGTGCAGCTGTTGATCTTTAATGGAGTGACCGACAGTTAATGGATGTTGAATAATTTAATCAAAGGAGTTTAATTAATTATTCAAGTACCATTGAAGCTTCAATCTACAGGTCCATAAGGTCACCTTTGTAGCTCAACAGGGTTTATTGAAAATTCATTTTTGATTAATTGAAGAAATTAATTATATGTGATATACTTAATTTAACTTAATTATATATGATATAATTAATACAATGTATTTGATACATTATAATATAAAGTTTATTTTGAGAGGAATTAAATATTTGAATATGATTCAAATACTAATTATATGATGAGATTCATATAATTAATTTTAATATAAATATGATTTATATTAAATACCACAAATGATTGAGAGAATTCAAATTATTGGTTATATTGTATTTAATACAATGTAAACTATAGGTTATATGTTATATTGGATATAACATATATATATATATATATATATCAAATAGATTGAAATATGTTTTAGTTTATTTAATATAATTTAAAATTTTTGAAATTTAAAATGGAAGGAGTTATTTTCTAACTACCTCCTCCCAAATCTCTTAAACTCTCTCAAACGGTGGAGAGTAGTTTTAGTTTTTCACATTTTTTCTTCTTCCACATAGAAGTCGTGTAAGTGTCCCAATTCTTTTCATAGCATATTTCTTTGAGAAAATTCTCCTCTCTAAATATTCTCTCCGTCTCTCAAAACACAGAGCTCACACCTCCCCTACAAAGAATACAGAGAAAATTCTTTTGGTAGTATCTTGTACGAATTGTTTGTGGCTGGTTTGAGGGAATTCGTGAAGGCTTTGTGTTCTTCAAAGGTAAGATTTTTCTAACTTCTATTCCTCCTATTTTATTAGCATGTTATAATTTTTCATGTTTAATGTATAATTGTTGTTTGTAAATTTTTGTATTCTGTGTAAAATTAAAACTGGGACAATCCCCGCTTTCGTTACAGAACTTCACCGTTCCTTCAATTGATATCAGAGCCAGGTTTTTTGTCCTAATTTTTAAATTTTTCATAATTTCTTTTGCAAATTATGGTGGGTTTTCATTCTGTAAAATTGTTCATATGATGAATGTGTATGGAATGTATGATGGTTTGCAATTTTTGGATGTCTACGGGATTGGACTTTAGATTTATTGTTTTTTCTTTACAAATTAGTTTGTAAGGGCCTGATGTTTTGGGCATTAAATTGCAATAGAGTTTGTAATTTGAAAGTTTTGAGTTGTTTGGGATCATAAACGAGTCCCAAATTAGAGAAGGATCGACAAAATTCGCAACTGTACAGTGACTACTGTACAGTAGCATTGCAACATTGTGCCCTAGCGTTACAATGCTGTGAAGGGCGAAACGAAAAAATATTTCGTAGCATTGCAACGTTATGTCACAGCGCAACGCTTCGAGATAGAATTTTTTTTTCGGTTCGCCTAGTTCAAGCAGTTCAAGGGCAATTCGGGTGCTAGACAATCCAATTCATACAGTTTAAGACCCGGTTCACTTGTTTTGAATCGGTTTGGCTATTAATTATGTAATAGTTAATTGTTTTTAATTAATTAAATTAATATAAATATTATATTAATTTAATTAATTGCTTAGGAGTCCATCCCGGTCCAATAATTGTTGTTTAAATTATGCATTTGATGTATGATTTAATTTTATTTATGTATGTCATATAGTAAAATTTCACTATAGGTTATGCATTATTCATGCATTATTTATATTATAAATATTATAAAATATAGTTGCATGATTTAATTTTATAAGCATGCTCATGCATCATATAATATAAGTGTTATAATTTATGCTTGCATGCGTTAATAACATAGTCACGCATCATTTGTATTATAAGTGTTATAATATATAGTTGAATGTATGTATGAATGTATGTTTTTAATTATTTCATTACTTTATTATATAATTGTTATGTATGTTAAGTAATGAAATGTGATTGCTTCAAGCATGAAATTACTTTAGGTTATTTAATTGTTATAATGTACCTAAGTATGGTTTCATATGCAATAATTAATTTTAATTTATTTAATTTGTTTTGTAATTGTTATAATTAAATGAAATTAGAAATTAAAATCAATAATTTAAAGTTACATGCAAACTTAGATTCAAATCATTTTTTAAAATATTTTTAAAATATGATTCACATAGACTTAAGATCACATTTCTAATAAGATTAGAAATAAATTTAATCTTTTAATCAGTTTAATAGGATTAGATTGATTTTAATTAAAAGATTAAATATGTAGCAAATATATCTATAAGGAACTTTTTGTCTAAGGCTAGTTTCTTTCTAGGCTGGGGTATTTAAGTTGACAGAAACGTAATACCCCTACTTGGGAATTGGCCTAGAAAGATGGATTAGATTGATTTGCTACAAGCATGTAATCATTGATTAACGTTATTAAAGTATTTAATGAACATTAATCAAAGTTGTTTAACTATCTAAAGCAAGTGTAACTTTTGGGCAAGTTTAAACAAACACTTAGTAAAAATAAGTAGTCGTATTTTTTCTAAGTTAAATAACCTTAGGTAAAACACTCAGTGGGAGGAAAATGGGGTATATGATACTTCATTTTTCCTTTTTCACGTTTCTCCCTATAAGTTCACACAGTGAGATCTATACTCAGCCTCGAGACACCTTTGCTTATGTCCCCTTACAGGTGGTGTTTGTATAGGTCAATATCAGGGTGAATGGAGAGATGGTTTATAATAAGTAGGAGCAACACATCCCTCGGTCTCTCTCATTAGTTTGAAGTAAATTTTCATTCTTGGCCTCGAGGAACCTTTGCTTGTATCCCCCTATAGATGACATTTGCATGACTCTTTACTCAAACTTCAGAAATGGATAGGATTGCTTTAACTTTTGACCCAATCGATTTTTCCCTACAATTGGCTCATTGGAGCAGAACTCTAGAATCTAAAATGAGGGGTTATATTTTTAAGAAAATGTTCAGCTAGTTAATAGTTTATGAACCGAACAACAGTGACTAATAGTTACAGTAACAAGGAGTTGTTCTGTATATGGGCTACCTGATCACCCTATGGTGGCTTTTACCCTACCTTACTAAAACATCATTGCAAAATAGATGTAATATAAGGTGCATTATAATATTTTACTAAATTTGATTGGTTTTTCCTAAATGGGTAATGCTTGAATACTAATATAAATAAATGGTATGTTTTAGTAAATTTCATTATGACTTCCACAACACTAAATTTACTTGCCACCGACAAACTTACCGACGAAAATTACGCTACATAGAAAAACACAATCAACACAATATTAATTATTGATGGCCTGAGATTTATCCGAATGGAGGATTGTCCTCCTGTACCATCTCAAAACGCCACTCGAAACATTTGATGTGATGCGCAAGTGTACGCAATCAAAGTAATAAATCCTAAATAGGGTAACGTCCTCAAGGACCGACGTCAGCAAAATTTTCCTAAACTTTGCTATCACAATTCTTTATCAATTTTATTCAGGCAATCCAAAAGATGAATCTTATCTATTTCTATGACTAACGAAAACTCAACTACACACAAGAACAAATTCTGAGTAAAACGATTCCAGGGTGTTGTTTCATTTAGGGAATACAATGAATATGACATGCAATTGATTGAAATTAATAAATTGAGGCTAGAAGTTCTAAAATTAGGATGTCCTATCTCGAGCTCAAACCCTCCTAATAACTACCCATCGACCTGAATCTTTTCTATCGATTGAATAGTTACAGCATTAAGATCCTTTAATTGCACCCTTATTATTCTAAATTCATTCTCATGTAATTTCGAATAACAATCGAAATTATTGGGTCCAGCGAATTAAACTATCTCTCGAGACATCTAATTAACTTAGGTTCATTCAATTAATGGTCAATTAATCAAAAGCATTAAACACAAATAATCCATACAACATCAATCAACTGTAAATTCAATATTCAAAGTAATATCCCCTAAAATCCACAAACACCCTAGAATAAAAGAGTTTAGCCACACATGATTCCGATAACAATATTCCACAAATAATCAATTATTAAAGCGAAAGGAAATTAAACTTAAAGAACGATCTCCCCTCAATAGGTCTGAATCCCAATCACAATCTCTTTAGCTCTCACCACGAATATCGTGTTCTTCTTCAACAAAAAAACACAATCACGATCAATCTTCCCATCACGATCGCCCAGAGACAATCTCGGGTCAACTCTCAATCGAAATCTCGAGTTTTCCACTCAGAAACTATCAGAACTCTCTAATTCGGCTCTTATACGGACTAAAATCGCTCAAAATCGACTTTGCCTCCTTCTCCTTGACCTGGCGGCACAAAGTTCTATCTATAATATGCTCGCAAAGTTGCAACACTAACATCATGCCAGCCGCGCATATAGTTCGTAATGTCGCAACGCTATAAGCAGCATTACGACGCTGCCCTGTTTCCAATTGGTCTCGGGTCTGCAGTGTCAAGGAGCAGTGTTGCAACGCTCGGCCAACGCTGGCTCCTCTGAGCTGCTTTCCAAATTTGCCTCTTTTCTTGATATTGGGTCCTTAATTTCTTCTTAATTCCAAAGTCAACCCGTAATTGCTCAAAATTTGAGTTTTGCCCTCGATTTTTTATCATTTTCGCACAAACTGATCCTAATGCCTGGTTTCCTGAAATCACTCAATAAACCACATCCAACCAAACAAAAGCTAGCAATAGTAGCTTTAAATTTGTAGGTAATAAAAGTACTTTTTAGATGCTTTTCACCTCCCTAAACTTAAGACTTTGTTAGCCCTGAGCAAAGAAAAGAAAGAAACACAAAGTAGGAGAAATTATGAATACTGAAATGAAAGGTTCTAGGCATGCATTCTCTTATTCCGATTTCATCAGCTTCTAAACATACACAACACTCATTCATAGAAAAATTCATACGCATCCTAATCATTGAGAGTTTCTAAAGCCAAAAATTTTTATCCTCTCTGTGTGTGTATCACCTCCTTTAATTTAAAACTCGACAACTGACTTAAGGTTCAATTAAGCTTCATCAATTTTCTCCTTAATCTAGCTCAAGCACCAATCAGTAAGCATCGCCAGACTTAGGGAAGTAATATGTCCACTAAGATGCTTGCAATACTCATTTTAACGGAATCCCAACTTGCATCATTTTACCTAGGGGCACTAGCTTTCACACATTCATTACAGAGAACCATACCTAGTCAATTCCCAAGTGTCCTAACTGATCACAGCAAAAGCATCTCTTTTTACCCCCATCCATGCATACATATTACAAGTTTAATTAAGAGAAAGATATTTATTTCAAGCACATGAGTGTACACTCTACCTTTTTTTAGGGCAATAATAATATTCTTTTCTTTCTTCTTAGTCTAACATTACAAACCATCATGCAAGACACTTGTTAACCAGTTGAGACTTTCGAGGTGACAACCAAATTGACTTAAATTAAGGCTTTGTTTAGTTAGAGGTTCTAAATTAAAGTGGTTCGTGCTCGAGATACAAAGGATACAAATCAAAACAAAGAAAACTCAAGAAATGAGTATGTTATTCGATTTCTACTTCAAAGTATGACATACATCATGAGTGACTCATCAACCATCATAGTAAAGAAAGCAACCAAAGAACATACTTCAATCAGTCTCAACATTCTTCCTAACCAAAATCAACTCTTTTTCAAAAAAAGTTCAAATTTTTTCAATTTTTCTTCAAATTTTCTCCAATAACATGCATAAAACATTCAACTCAAAATGTCATGCATAACAACACAAGTTCCAAGCAAAAAGTATGCACACCCCCCCCCCCCCCCCCCCCCCCCCCTAACATCTAGAACAATCACAGAACAGATGAGTGATACGAGCCTAGGGAATGAGTAAGGATCCACGAATCTGGATGACGAACTGGTGCTTGAAAACACCTGGCATCATCTCCAACCTAAAGATCAAAACAAAACAATCATGAGGTAGCCCTCTATCTTAAAAAAAAATAGATTAATCAAATAACAACTGAAATAAAAATTGAAATAAAACTAGAACACTTGGGTTGCCGCCTAAGAAGCGCTTAGTCTAACGTCCTTAGCAAGACCAAGTCTCCAATTGAGAAAACTTTCAAGGTGGTTTCATCATTCCGTGCACAACAACATGTGAATTATATAACTTTTTCAAACACTGACATTCACATAAAAAAAATAGTCGAAAAATAGTTATCAGAAAAAGCATAATTTTCTCTCCTCTTGTCCACAAGTTCAATATCTCCCTTACGAATATAATCCAGAAGATTTACCATACCTTTCTCAGGAGTTTGTTCAGGAGAACTTACCTTTTCCTTGCCTTTTTCCTTACGACGAGATTGTTCGGGATTTTTATCATCTACATCCTTGATCTCTTGGCACAAAGTTACAAGTTCATTGGGCTTGAAAGAGCGAAAAATGTTGAACTTTACCTCTTCATCATTTACCTGAAGTGTAAGCTTGCCATCGTAAACATCAATCAATGCTCTACTAGTGGCTAGGAATGGTCGTCCAAGGATAATGGGAATTTCAGCATCTTCTTTCATGTCTAACACCACAAAATCTGTTGGGAGTATGAAATTGTCAACCTTAACCAGAATGTCCTCTACTACACCACGAAGGTAAGTGAGGGAACAATTTGCTAACTACATTGAGATCATTATCGGCTGTACCTCTCCTATGTCCAATTTCCCGTACAAGGATAAAGGTATCAGATTAATCGAGGCTTCTAAGTCACATAAGGCTTTATTTACCGTCAGATTCTCTGTAGTGCAAGGAATCGTGAAACTTCCAAGATCCTTCAAATTTTGTGGTTGCTTCTTCTGTAATATAGCACTACATTCCGTGGGTCTTGTACTTTTCAAATTTTTTCTTTGAAGACAGCATCTCCTTCATAAACTTCACATAGTTTGGCATTTGTTCCAACACATCTGCAAAAGGAATGTTAATGTGAAGTTTCTTAAGATATCCAAAAACTTAACAAACTGATCATTTATTTTCTTTTTCTGAAAACGTTGGGATAAGAAATTTTATTCAATATAGCAAAGGAAGGTCTAAAATTACTACCTGAATTGGATGATACAGAAACATCATCCATTTTTCCTTGAATTGCCTTATCAGCTGGTAGGCTCAATACTACATGTTCCTCTATCTGGTCTGTCAGAAGATGCACAACATTTTTCCCACTTCTCAACATTATTGAATTGCACTATTCCCTTGGGTTTTTCTCCGTGTAGCTAAGGAAGCTCTTTTGTTCATCGTATTCAATATAGCAGCTATCTGGCTAACTTAAACCTCAAGGTTCTGGTTAACTTTCCCGTGACTCGTTACTGTGCTCTCTAGGAAGTTGGTTCTACTCCTAGATTATTTTATGAAATCCCCAAGAAAAGCCTCCCAGGTAGTTTCTTTTCAAAAAAACCTGGAGGTGCCTACAAAACATTCTTATTGTTAGCGTACAGGGAATACAGTGAATATGACATGCTTGATTAAAATTGATAGATTAAGGCTAGAAGTTCTAAAATCAAGAAATCCCCTCTTGAGCTCAAACCCTCCTAATAAGTACCCATCGACCCGAATCTCTGCTATCACTTGAATAGTTACAACATTAAGATCCTTCAATTGCACCCATTATTATTCTAAATTCATTCTCATGCAATTTCGAATAACAATCTAAATTATTATGTCCAGCGAATTAAACTTTCTCTCGAGACATCTAATTAACTTAGGTTCATTCAATTAATGGTCAGTTAATCAAAATCATTAAACATAAATTTAGAAATCCATGCAACATCAATCAACTGTAAATTCAATATTCAAAGTAATATCCCCTAAAATCCATAAATACCCTAGAATAAAAGAGTTTAGCCACACATGATTCTGATAACAATATTCCACAAATAATCAATCATTGAAGCTAAAGGAAATTAAACGTAGAAGAACGATCTCCCCTTAATAGGTTTGAATCCCAATCACGATCTCCTTGACTCTCGCCATAAATCTCGTGTTGTTCTTCAACAAAATAGCACAATCACGATCAATCTTCCCATCATGATCAGCCCATAGACGATCTCGCTTCAACTCTCAATCGAAATCTCGAGTCTTCCACCTAGAAATGATCACAACTATCTAATTCAACTCTTGTACGGACTAAAATCGCTCAAAATCGACTCTGCCTTCTTCTCCTTGACTTGGCGGCACAAAGTTCTATCTATAATATGCTCGCAAAGTTGCAACACTAACATCATGCAGCCACGCAACTCTTGTACGGACTAAAATCGCTCAAAATCGACTCTGCCTTCTTCTCCTTGACTTGGTGGCGCAACGTTCTATCTATAATTGCTCACAACATTGCAACGCTAGCGTCATGCCAGCCACGCATATAGTTTGTAGCATCATAACGCTACAAGCGGCGTTGTGACGCTACCCTGTTTCCAATTGGTCTCGAATCTGCAACATCAATAAGCAGCGTTGCAACGCTCGGCCAACACTGGCTCCTCCAAATTGCTTTCCAAATTTGCCTCTTTTCTTGATCTTGGGTCCTTGATTTCTTCCTACTTCTATAGTCAACCCATAATTGCTCAAAATTGGAGTTTTTCCCCATGTTTTTTTTATCATTTTCGCATAAACTACTCTTGATGCTTGGTTTCCTGAAATCACTCAATAAACCACATCAAACCAAATAAAAGCTAGCAATAGTAGCTCTAAATTTGAAGGTAATAAAAGCACTTTTTAGATACTTTTCAACATTGGAGAGGCATATGAACGTTATGAACAGACAAATGAAAAGGCCCGGGAGTATATCCTGGCAAACCTTTCTGAAGTCATGGCCAAGAAGCATGAGCCCATGATCACTTCCCGTGAAATCATGGAGTCCCTATAGGAAATGTTCAAACAACCGTCCATTCAGCTCAGGCATAATGCTCTGAAAAACATCTTCAATGCTCGTATACAACTAGCTCAAGTGCTATAAACTCCAACTCCATAGTGGATCGTACTATATAGGTTTGCTTTGCTGATTTCCATGAAATAGCTCATCCCTTTAGTATAAACATGTATCCACTCGTGGAATTTACTTCGTCGTTATCTATTACCCAGTTTACATCACAATATCCTTATAACACTATAGGAAATTTGTTGAAATGCAGACAGAAATCCATTGTACCTCTAAGGTACCTCAGTAAACGATGAAGAGTTGTCCAATGGTCTGTATCAGGATTATGTGTATATCTACTCAATCTACTGATAACATATGTAATATCAAGTCTAGTATAGTTCATTTAAAACATTAACACTACTAATAATTTTTGCATATTTAAATTGACAAACACTTTCATCCTTATTCTCTTATTACTCATACTAGGATCATAGGGTGTTCTTACAGATGTAACATCAAAATAGTCAAATCTCTTTAACAAATTTTCAATGTAGTGTGATTGACATAAAGAAAATTCATTTTCAATTTTCCTTATCTTAACACAAAGTATCACATTAGCCTTACCTAAATATTTCATTTAACATTGCGAGGATAGAAATGACTAAGTGTTGTTAATTATATCTATGTTTATACTAAAGATCAATATATTATCAACATACAAATAGATAATCACATAGTAGCTCCAAACGACTTTGGGTAAACACATGTATCAAAATAGTTTACTTTAAAATTGTGGTTTACTAAAGTGTTGTTAAATTTTTCATACCATTGTTTAGGAGCTTCTTTTAGACCATAAAGAGATTTTGTAAGTTTACATATCTTATCTTCCTGATCAACAATAATAAAACCTTCAAGTTGTGTCATATACATTCCCTCTTCCAAGTTCCCATTAAAGAATATTGTCTTTACATCCATTGGTGTATTAAAAGGCCATGTGCCACTGTGTAGACTATCAATGCTCTAATAATGGCTATTTTAGTCATAGGCGAGTAAGTATTAAAGTAATCTATGCCTTGCTTTTGTTTGTATCCCATAACCACTAGTCAAGCCTTAAACTTGTCAATTGTACCATCTGGTCTCATTTTCTTCTTAAAGATTCATTTACACCTAATGCGTTTATTTCCTTTAGGTAGTTCCACTAATTCCCATGTTTGATTCGTAACTAAAGAATCTAATTCCTCTTGATTGTTTCTTTCCAAAAACTAGAATCTACATAGCTTAAAGCTTCTTGATAAATTTTTGGATCCTCATTTATTATGTACATGCAAGCAAATTAATTGTCTATTTTATTTAAATTTTTTACTAGGAAAGTAGTTAGAAAATCAGGTCCAAAATTCTTACTAACCCTTTGTCTTTTACTTCTTCTAGACTCTAGTTCATGCGTGCTATTACAGATAGGAAAAAATGATTCAGACATTTGATTGATGCTTGAAGTACTAGCAGTTTGATTATGAAGTGAAATATCTATTGATTGATTAACGGTTTTAATCATGGGAAAATGCTAAAAAAAACACAGAATCTATATATTCAGACAATAAATTTTCACTTAAGCACATAAACTTATATGCAATACTATTATTAGCATAACATATAAAAATATAGTAAAAAAGTTTTAGATCCAATTGTGGTTTTCTTGAATTTTGGATATGCCACCTTGTCTAAGCACCCCCACACTTTTAAGTAATTTAGGTTAGGTGGGTAACCCTTTTGTAGCTTGTAGGGAGTCTTATTCAACTTTTTTGTGAGGAACCCTATTAAGAATAAAACAGGCAGAAAACATAGCTTCTCCCCATATGTTATCAGATAATCCAGAACTCAGTAACATAGGATTCGTCATTTCTTTTAAGGTTCTATTGTTACATTCTACTATGCCCTTTTGTTGAGGTGAATACGAAGTAGTTACTTCATAGTTCACATAATTTTTTAAGAAAATTATCACTATATTCACATTCTCTATCAGATCTTAATCTTTTTATTTTTCTATCTAATTGATTTTCTACTCCATCCTTTGATTTTAAGAGATAAATTTTTGTATATCTAGAGTAATTATCAACACAGGATATATAATATTTTTTTACCACCTTTACTAATGGTGTTTCTAAAATCAACTAGATATGTATGAATTAACTCAAGTAATTAATTTTGTACTACGTGTTGTTATTGACTTAAAAGACTTTTTAGCAATTTTTTTTCTACACATATTGGGCATCAATTATTTTCATACAAATCAGATACATTAATAATATGCAAATTTTTAAGCTTTTTAATCGATGCAAAATTAACATGTCCTAATCTACCATGGCATACATTAATGGATTATTTAACCATATACGCAAAGTAAAAGTCATTTTCATTTATGGAAGTAGGAGCATAGACAACATTTAAAACAAACAGACCATCAAACAGATATCCCTTACAATAAAGTCACCATTTTTTTGTGATGATAACCTTGACAACTTTCAAAAGAAAATTCTAAGTTTCACTTTGTTTAACATGCTCCTCGACATGAAATTCCTATGCAAGGAAGGGACATACAAACATCATTAAGGGATAGAGTTTTTCCATACATAAGTTTTAATAAAATCTCCTTTTTCCCAAAGACGCCAGTAGTAGCTGATTTTCCCATGAAGGCACATTCACCATTGTCGATATCCTAGAAATCATGGAAAAGCTCCCTGTTTGAGTAGAAATTTCTTGATGTACTAGTGTCCAGGATCCATCCAGATTTGTTCTCCACCAAGTTTGCCTCTACGACCATAATAACAACAATATCGTCCTCAACAACGTGTTGTGGGGCTGGTTTGGCAGCAATAGAATTTTGACTTGGCCTTCCCTTTTTCTGAGTATACTAGTAAGATTTGTGTCTCGATTTTCCACAAACGTAAAAAATCAATTTAGACTTCTCAATTCATCCTTCAGTTGCCTTGAATTGACCATACTTCGCTGTTTATTGATAACACACAAACACATGCGTCGAGTTATAATATAGTTAAAATGGTATAAGATACCAAGTATTGTCCTCTAGGAAATTGATTTTCAATTCTTTTAGTTACATAGAGATCCTTCTAATTTTATTTAGGGTAACAAACTTTGATGAATTTTAATCTAATCTAATACTAGAAAGCAAATAAAAATAACATTGAGGTGAGAACAAGCAAAGACACGCTCTAGGGTTATGGTCTCATTGATGGATCAACTATGTTGATTGTTTATGTCTTAGATTGATCGATTTTATGCAAGTTATAGACCAAAGAGTCTTTAATCTAATTATTCTCTTTTGAGCTCTACCCTTTTTAACACCTAATTATCAACTCAATCTAGGTATTCTCTTTCGAGCTCTACCCTTTCTAACACCTAATTATCAACTCACTTTCATGTAATTGATTCATGAAGTGCAGCATTAAAATTTTCTATTTTTTTTGTCTTTATTAATCTCCTATCACTTCGTGCATATTCGATCAATAATTTAACATGCTCGATATAAACCAATATCCTCTCTCTCAAGCAAGGCATCAAGTACACATCATTCAAACATTGGTCATATGTTCAAAAGTATAAAGAATAAACATGCTAAAATAACTACAATCAATTCTAAGAAACAACCAATTTAGTTTAAAACAATCCAACAACAAAAACCATAAGTCCTAGAACTACAAATTTGTCACTCATGAGTATAACATAAATTTAGACCATTCATGATGCATCCAAATGGAAAGAAACAAAAAATTAAAAAGGGAAGAAGATGTAGGTTGGGTTCTTGACTATCATCCTCAAATTCAGAATCACATTCCAACGATCTCTTCAAATATCTAGTCTTTTGAAGCTCCACAATTTCATCTCTGCTAAGATCTCTGATCTCAACGGAGGCCTTAACGAAGTATGAATAAAACCCTTAAGTCAACTTCCACTTCAATTGATAGCAAACATCCTATTTATAAATATGTCGTAGCATCGCGATGCTCTAAGCCAACATCGTGACATTGTCTAAATAATTTGACGGACGTGCGTGTTATTCTCTAAAACATCGCAACGCTCTATGGTAGCAACGCTACCCTGTTTTTTCTCATCGGGTCTTCAGCGTAAGGGGCAGTGTAATGATGCTACCTTTTATCCTACCTTGTTTTTTACACTTAACGATTTCTTCCTCTTTTCTTCTTGCCCTAGGCCAAAGTCTGACCTTCCTTGTGAGTATTTTGGAAATTTTATCCTCGAAATTGCTTGTTCCGATCCAATTGCTCAATTTCCTACCATTAAACATAAAAAGTATCAACGGTCTCAAATTAAGCACAAAACTAGTTAAATTTTAAGCCTAGAAAATGCACATTTGGAGAGTGCTTCATTTGTTTTCTTTTGTTTTTTAACCTATCTTTAACATTAGAAGATTCAACAAAAAGATTAACATTAACAGAAATTAAAGACAATGAATTCACTTATCCTTCTATCTATTTGCCTCTTCAGTATGCATGTGGTTGATCAATTCTTGCAAAGTTAGATCTTTCTTTTATGCTTCAAATGGTTGCGATAATCACTCCAGGAAGGAGGAATCTTTTCAAGCAAGACTTTTGCTTGAAAAATTTCACACATCTTCATCCCTTCTAACAGCATACTTGCAACCAAAATTTTATATTCGTGAACCTGCTCCATGGTAGATTTATCGTCCAATATTTGGAACTGCAACTACTTATCAACTACGTATTTCTTTCTGCTAGCATTGTTGCCTCCATATTTGGATTCCAGGTTATTCCAAATTATTTTCATAAATTTCTGAACAACAAACAGGACAAATAAGGAATCCTTCATGTGGTTAAGCAAATGGCCATTAATCGTCTTATTGTCCTTCTCGAACTTATCAGTGTCCATAGTACGAACCGGATCAATAGCAACATCCTTAGAAGTTGCCAAATCAGTGACAACAGTAGTATCCTTGGATCTATCAAGACACTCCATGGTCTGAACATAACCTACCTCTAATTACTCGAAGAATATCAGCAGCTTCTAAAATTAAATTTCAATCTAAACAATTTTTCAAAATGTGTTCGAAAATATATTTAGTTAGTTATTAAATACTAGGTTGAATATAAATCATTTACTAATTAATTTCTAAGCTTTTTTTATGTTAAAAGTTTTTGGATAAATATTATGTTGTAATCATATAATATATAATATATTATATATTACATATTTTAATTAACAAAAATAATTGAGTTTATAACATGAAATATTATATTTGTTATTGTTTTATTTTTATCCTCTGTAAAATGATTAAGCGTTTTAGAATTTTGAATTCAAAATCTAAATACACTGAAAACATTAAAAAATTGTTTCAAGATTTCACTATTTGAATCACAGAATTCAAAAACAGTTTTTGAAAATAGAATATAGACTGCCAACCAAACACATATTCACTAAACTCAATGAATCTGAAAACATAAAATAGAATCTGAGTTGCCTATTAAACAAACCCTAAGTTTTTCAAATTTTAAAAAATAAGAAACTAATAACAATTACCTAGCATGTTTTTTGTTTTTCAAAAACAGAAAGCAAAACACAACTATCAAACATGTATGACTTTTATTTTTAAAAAACTGAAAACCAAAAATAGATTTTCAAAAACTAAAAACTAAGACTATATTTGGTAATCATTTTATTTTTTATTTTTTATTTTTGAAAATTAAGTCTATATTCTCTTATTTTCATACCATGATTTGCATCTCCCTCATGTACAAGAGTTGAATTCTTAGCCAAAATCCTAAAAAACAAAAACAAGTTTTTAAGAGGTGTTTGTAGACTTGATTTTCAAAAACTAAAAATCAAAAACCAAATAACTACCAAACGAGGCCTAAATGTTTATCAAATGGGACCTAAACTAGTCATTTAATTTGAAAACTAAGCTATCACTAAAAAGACAAGTTAGGATATTTGAGGAATAAAAGAATTTAGAGTATTCAATTATTTCAACAAGTGTGTACGTGAAAGATTTAAGGTATATTTGGAATTGATTTTGAGATGGTCACAATCACTTTTTCTCTTGCCAAAATCATTTTTTCCTTAAAATGATGGTGTTTGGCATGAGGTAAAATTTTGATTTTAGAAAAAACTAAAATCATTTCAAATTGATTTTGGAGAAATTAGTTGATAGGTGGTTTTTGTTAAGTGATTGACCTAAAATCAATCCCAAAATAGCTATCTAATTCAGCTTTTGTTAAAATATTGTTGGTTAGCTATTTGTGAAATCATTTTTTTTAAATTTTAAACACTTGAACAAAAGATGACATGCATTGTCTGTCACTAAATTGTTAATAAAACAAACAATTATGTATATTTTGAGTTTTCATTCAATATCTGTTAGAGTTTTGTGATTGGTTATATATTTGTTTAAGGGGTGTATTATGGTTTTGGCCATTTGCATGTTGTTACAAAAGTTGTCTTGGTTGTTATTGTAACTTGTAATAAGCGCCATTCCTACAATCTAGACTTTTCTTATTTGGAAAATTCTACATATTTTATTTTATGGATTCTTTTCTTCTTTATAGTAAGTCAAATTCTTTTTGGGGATGTTTTCTTTTTCCAAAGGGATTATTTATTGGATGCTTGTACCTTTGCTAGGATTGACTGTTCCAATTGAATATTTTAAAGAGTTTGTGTTTTTGTGTGGTCATTCTATAATTCTCTTGCCGTGAACTGTATCAATCTATCTACCGTGAAAACTTTGGTGAAAAAAGTTCTTCAAAGCAACAATTATTTTATAGTCTGGGGAGCTTGAGACTTTAATTTGGAGAAGGATTCTCAGTTTTAGGGGGAGCCTAAAGCATCGCTCGAGGAGGAGTTCTTCATCTTATGGGGAGCCTAAGGTGACAAGCGATTGGAAAGATAACTTCAATTAGAAGAGACGGAGTCTCTTACACTACACAGTGTCGAAGTGTCAACAACTAATATTCTACAACTTATGGGAGCTTAAGCTCATTTAGAGAAGGAGTCTCGCATCTAGGGGAGTCTAGGTGTTCATCAATTTAGGCTCTATGTGAGTCACTGTAAAAGTCGTTACTTTACAGATAAGTACTACGTTGTAAAAGTTTCACTTATTAATATTAGTGGATTATATTTCCTGAACACACAATCCCCTAGACATAAGTGGTTTATAGTTGAATTGGGTTATCAAACTCTATGTGGTATCTCTTGTTTTATTGTTTACTGTTCTTTTATTGTTAAGAAGGTGTTTGGACTTATTATGTAACAATTGTGTTCTATGTGATGTCTATTCTTAAATTTTCAATATCTATTATAAACATTCACCTTGCTCAAAATATCAACTATGCATATAAAAGTTTAACAACAAAATAAATAGAAATAGATATTTATCATAATTATTTAGATAATAATTTCTCAAATAGAAAATACAATTTTGAGTAATTTAGTAATTCTAAATTCACTTTTAGAACCAAACATAATAATTTAAAATAACTTTTAAATATTTAGAAACATTTAAAAAGTTTGGAATCCGTTTAAAATTCAATTGCTTCTAAATCTCTTTTCCTAAAATCAATACTCTAACTATCACTCCCAAACACACTTTTAACCACGGAAAAAAGTATTTCAACCCTAGAATCAACAAGATAACCAAGATAAAATCAAAAGAACATACCATACAAATTCAAATCATAAAATTATCTAATATAAATTTGAATTCATTCATATTAACTACAGTTCTTTGACATTCTCATATGAACTATCTATTCCAATCTTTTTATGCCAAATATTTTACAATGGTCTCATCGTTCTGGTATACAATTGACGATCACTCTCTTATACAACTTTACCATACATTTATCTAGTCATTCTTATATACAACTTTGACTTGAAATTAAAATTTTAATATACACCAATTTAACTTTGAAATTCAAAATCTGATGGATACATAAACGTTATTTACAATTTTGTAAGTTATGGATTACTAATGACTTTGACTTGATAATGGTAATCTGATTCTAATCTATAAGTAAGGTCCTGTTTATCACTATTGGTATAATCGAAATGAGATTTCATTGATGAATAAATTGTAATAAGTAATACAAAGTACCTATTATGCCATGGTTAAGTCTATCGTAACAATTACAATATCTATTGCAGTAGTTTCATAACCTCGGGGGGCTAAAACATTGTCGAGAGGGTCTATCGAAGTGGTTTTGAAAATTGCTGAAATAAAAGAAACAAACCGATGCAATTCTCTCATCTATAGCAACGATTTTTATAGCTTATAACAACAACTTTTTATCTATAGCAGCAGTTAAAAGTCATGTATTTCAACAATATTAAAATTGTTGTTGCAACATTTAAAAAAAAAAAAAAAAGAAAGAAAGAAAAAATTCGCATCATTTTTATTGATGGTTATGGATCAAATTTTTTCTACACATTGCTAAGTTTTTTAATATTATGTTGCAGTATGTTAAACCAACATTTGTAACAAATTAATAATTAAGTGTTGACTGATGCAGAGTGTATACTTTTGAAAACCATATCTCTTGCATTATTATTTTTAAAGTTTGAATAGTAAAAATAGCCAAAAAGATTAATATTCCAATAAGATATTTGATAGTGTAGAACAAATACACAATAAACAAAATATAATCAGTATCCAACTGTTGTTATAGAACATTGCAGAGCCTTTACACACTAAGATATTTAAATATTATGAATGTTGCTTAGGTGACTTCACAAACTTGATGCATCTTGTTGTTGTATTGTCTTTGTGATCCTAATAATTTCCATCATCTTTCTTGCCAATTCCTAGTTGGATGCATAGTTGTGGCCACATGTTTGATGCATAAGCAATGCTCTGTACCAATTAAATGGGCACAACCACCAAAAGGTCACCCTCATTCTTTCTTCATCCCATTTGAAATTATGTTTTCACCCAATTCTGTTAGGAATGATAGATACTACACAAAGATGGTTAATATGTGACAAAGCAAATAGAGAATATTATGAAAATATATCATACCTCCACTTGTGTAAAAAAAAACCATTAAAAAGAATCCAACCATGCATTTTCAAGTAATTTTCCATGTTGAGAAGCATCCAATTTAATCCCCAACTAAGCAAATGACAGTAAATGGATAGCACATATGGCCAGTACCCTAACATTTCTGTGTAAATAGGACCAAATGGATAATCAATACCACCTGATTAAAAGGAGATGAAAATATAAGTGAGCTATTAGAAACAAAAAAAAAAAGAAAAAAGAAATGGTTGCGGGAACCGACGGTAACGAAGGTAACGGGCCGATGCGGCCGGTTACCAAGAACCGCAAGGTTGCAAGGTTCCCAGAAAACGACGTTCCCTTTGTAAAGTCAACCTTTTGATAACTAATTGGCGTTGACATGAAATGGATCACGGAAGAAGACATATCTGATGAATGAATGATTCAATCCCCTCCCACCCACACGGATTCTTCAATTCTATTGAAGGGGTTCCCCTTCTTCTATGTGAGATGGGGCGTACGTCAGAGCGGAACCTATCTCGAACGCGGAGCGCCAGCTCTGGCCGCCGATGGTATGCCGAGCCTACAAGATCTTGCATGAGCGTGGGCTCAGGCTCGAAGATCTGGAGGATGTGCTCTCCAATTGGCTCTCCATGATGACTGGGAGCACGAAATCGATGACCGTCTGCGACATTTCCGTGTGCTGAGACGTGATTTCGGAACATTGTGCTGTTCTCGATGGAATATTTTCATTGATGAGCTTAGGGGCTTGGGAAACCCGCAAGTCAACCCCCGACATTATATCGACTAGAAGTAGAAGACGGCCTCTCTCGGGAAACATGACCTAATTTCTCTTCTTTTTTCGGGGGCCTAAAACACTAAAAGGTGGGGGAGAAGCAAGCCGAACCTCTGATCGACCTGGAAACATCACAAATTCTCGGCGTCGAGAGAGATTTGAGATTCCGTAAGTAACTCAGCGAGTGCTTTCTAAGAAGGGTTTATGTGAAATTGATGAAAACCCGATATTGAATTTAAAGGTCAGTGATGTTAGAAGACGACTGTCGGTATCTGATGGTACTACCTACAGTCGGTATATCTTTGAAAGCGAAGACAGAAAGAATAAACGAACTCTTCGAGGGCATTTGTCCTTTTTGCTTGCCCTCTTTTTTTTATAGGCTTATAGCAGAAGTCAGGAGTGTGAAAGTCTAGTTGTCACTCGGAGCCACTCTGTTAACAAAATAAGCCGTTAGTGAATTTGTTAGAATCCGTGTTCAGTATCGACAGAGAAAGCTATGTGGGTAGCATGCACACCCAAGGGTGCCCCAAAGTTCCTCCGCCGAATTGTAATACAGAATCATCTCCAAAAATCTCGATTAGAGCAGGGCATATGCCAAACGTAAATCAACAAAGCCTAAAGTGATGTCTCTTCCCCCTTCGACGTTTACCTACTACGGTACCAGCGTGAATATGGTCTCCACCTGACATACGTAAGGCTTTAGCTAGTACACGGAAGTGCATACCATTCAGACGGTGGATCAGGTGTGAAGATTCAACCAAAGACGTCTTGGGGATCGGCAATAGCTAAGCATTGTGGCCATCACAGTTCAAGCTACGTATGGCTGGCGCACAACCTACGGGCTTCTTAGCCAAAAGCAAAAAAATAAAAGGATGACATGCCTCTAATCTAAAGCTTTAGTCTAATCTTAGACAAAGAGCAAGAAGGATATAAAGTACTGCTGGGTAGACCATGGCTCCAACCAGGGTTGTCCATGCATTTATTTAATAATGTATAGTGAAGATGTTGAGTATAAAAGTGTTATACCTCATGGTTCTCTTGGATATGAGACCAATGGAAGTATATATATGACCATTTAGATTTTTCTTCACTCCACTAATCTCAATAGTGAAAGTATAGTTTTTGAGATTGGTGTTCTAAATCTTTTTTATTCTCGTAGTTTGTAAACCTCTGTAAACAAATTGTTACCAATAAAATAATTGTTATTTTATGTGCATTTACTCAATCCAATAAACTAACATTCTAGGTTATTTTATGTAACTTAAACATGTATGTGGAGACATACAAGTGGATCATATTTAAATAATAACCTAAACGGTCTGTAGTAGATGGATAAGGTTGGATCCTTATCCTAGTGACACTACGAATATGACCTGCTTTGTAGTTGTCACAAGTGTTGCAAAGTGCTACAAATGATCTAATCCCGATCATTCATGTAGAGACATGTGATTGTATAAGAACGGACCACGAAATAAATAGTCTCTCTATATAACACTGTTGCTAGAAGAGACTTATATTTCACCAAGATGATCATAGGGGACTTGACCTAAATCTTGAGTAGGTTGTGAACTCCTACATATGAAGGTAGTTCTTTGATTTGCATGTTGGGGTTGATGCCCTAAATCTCGTAGGGTTCTGTAGTTTTTAATTGTATTGTAAAAACATTTTATTTGTTTAATGAAATATGAGATGTTTTATTTGACATTTAATAGCATTAAACCTACAAACCAATAAACTAACATTCAAGATTATCATCTGTAGCTTAAACATGTATGTAGAGACATACAGGTGGATCATGCTTAAGTGATAACCTAAATGATCTATAGTAGATGGATAAGGCTGGATATCTTATCTTGGTGACACTACAAGTACGACCCGCTTTGTAGATGTTACAATTATTGTAAAGTGCTACAGATGATCTGATCCTAATCATTCATGTGGAGACATGTGAGTAAGAGTATTCTATACAAAGGAGTTTGTATAAGACCGAACCACGAAATGACTAGTCTCATTATATAACACCGTTCATAATTAGAGACTTACATTTCACAAGGATGATCACATGTGATATAACCTGAATCCTGAATGAGTTGTGAACTCTTGCCTATGAAGGCAGTCCTATGATTTATATGGGTGAGAATGACTAGATCGTCGACTCAACATGCCTACCATTTTGGGTATTTGTCTGATTGGGGAGCTGGGAGCACAGCTACACATGAAAGAATTCACTCTTCCCCAAAGTCGGGAGAAGTAGATAAATTGCTCCTTTAAAGGCTAATTCCAGGGCTTGAATAATGTGACACCACATTCTCTCTTGGCTCGAGAGAGGTTTAGTCATAGTTGGACTATGATTTATTGTTCATTAGATGGATGGACTATGATTTATTGTTCATTAGATGGATCAGTGATACTTAAGAAGTTAGATGTAACTACAAGGGTAAAACAGTAATTTTGGCCTAGTTGTACTTACAAGCAATTTGTGAAGGGTCATCGCACTGTTGACTGGTTATATCAAATGGACACAGAAATATATCTGTAGTGCGAAGAATGCAGCGGTCTTTAGTGGAGTGTCTTACAGTTAATGGATGTTGAATAATATAATTAAAGAAGTTTAATTAATTATTCAAGTATCATTGAAGCTTCAAGCTACATGACCATGATGTCTCCTCTTTAGCTCAACAGAGATTAATGAGAATCAATTTTGGATTGATTTGAATTGAGAGAATTAATCATATGTGATATAATTAATTTAATTTAATTATATATGATATAATTACTATAATGTATTTGATACATTATAATATAAAGTTTATTTGAGAGGAAATGAATATTTGAATATGATTCAAATATTAATTATATGAATTGGATTCATATAATTGAATTTAATATAAATGAGATTTATATTAAATGTCATTAGTGAGAGAATTGAAACTATAGGTTATATTGTATTTGATACAATATAGAGACTATAGATTATATATTATATGTGATATAACATATAGTTATGTATATATGTATAATAAATCAGTTATTATATATATATGTATATATATATAATTAAATAAATTTAAATTTATTTTAAATTTATTTAATTTTGAAATTAAGGGAGGGAAATAACTCTCTTCACCTATTCTATCTCAACCCACGTATTGTATGGGTGGTTTGGAAGTGATGATCTTCTTCTTTGAGAGAGGGAGTATCATAAAAGGCTTCTGAAAAGAAATTCCCTAAAACTTTTTTTCTTCCCAATCTCTCAATTCTCCTCTCAATTATTTCCATCTCCAAAAATCACAGAGCCCACAAAACTCCTATGATTCTCATCTTAGAGAATACAGAAGACTCCTATTGGTAGTGGCCATTTGGGTTAAATTAGAGTTTCGAGTTCGTGGCCATTTTCGGAGGAGAAATCTTACTAGAAGAAAAGTTCTTCAAAGGTTAGTATCTCTTCCCCTAATTATCCCCTTCTCTTAATTGTTTATTCAGCATGTTGGTTGTTGTGATTAAATGAATATTGTTTTTGTTGATTCTGTAAAATTAGAAATTCTGTAAAAATTAGGATTTATCCCGTCCTTATTTCCGTTTAAGGACCTTTACTGGTTCCTTTATCGCATGCGTGAGAGTTTCCAGTTTCGCCGACTCAATATACCTATCATTTTGGGGATTCGTCTGATTGGGGAGCTAAGAACGCGATTACAGAAGAAGAAATTCACTTCTTCTCTATTGTTAGGGTAAGTAGAAAAATTGCGCCCTTAAAGGCTGATTTCGAGGTTTGGAAAATGTGGTACCACACTCTCTTCTGACCAGAGAGGAGTTCAGTTATAGTTGGACTATAACTAATGGTTCATTAAAGGGATCAGTGGTACTTAACGAGTTAGAGTAGGAGCAAAACGGTAATTTTGGCCCAACTGTACTTAAGAGCGGACAACGTACTGTTGATTGGTTATATCCAATGGACACATAAATATATCTATAATGCGAAGAATGCAACTATCAATCTTTGGTGGAGTGACCGACAGATAATGAAAGTTGATTAATTTAATTAAAGAGTTTAATTAATTAATCAAGTATCATTGGAGCTTCAATTTATAGGTCTATAATGTCCCCTCGTTAGCTCAATTAGGACTAATGAGAATCAAATTAAGTTTGGATTAATTTGAATTATTCAAATTAATTAAAGGTAATTAATTAGTTATATGAGATATAATTAATATAATATATATGATACACCATAGGATTAATTTGAATTATTAAAATTAAAGGGAATTAATTATATAAGATATAATTAATATAATCTATATGATACATTATAAGTTTTAATGAGAGAAATAAATATTTGAATATGATTCAAATATTAATTATATGAATATGACTCATATAAGATAGAATTAATATAATGTATGTGATACATTATAATATAAAGTTTTAAGGTAAGAAATAAGTATTTGAATATGATTCAAATATTAATTATATGAATATGATTCATATAAAAACTATAGAATAAAATTAATATGAATGTGATTCATATTAATTCTATATGTTATATGAGTGATTAATAAACTATAGATAATATTATATGTTAATAACATATGGTTTTATTAATATATAATAAGGGTAGTTATTATATATTTTATTTAAATTTCAAAATTTTATTTATTTAATTTTTTTTATAATAATTAGGGAGTTCCTCCCCATTAATCTCTCAAAATCCCCCACTTTTACACGAAATNTATTTAATTTTTTTTATAATAATTAGGGAGTTCCTCCCCATTAATCTCTCAAAATCCCCCACTTTTACACGAAATAGTTCACATTTGATAGAAAGAGGCAGAACAATTCTTTTTCTTCCTCCTACGCGTTTTCTCTATGGAAATTCTTGAAAAATTCTCCCACAAAATTCTTTACTCCATTTCTCTCAAAATTAATCAATGCGAGCCCACAATCCTACTTTGATTCTCATCCTTGAGGATAACGAAGAAGTCCTCGTGGTGGTGCCCTCCTCTGTTGCTGCATTTTCTTGGTAAGACCGAGAAAAGATCGCTTTTATTGGTGAGATCGGGAGAGGATTCATGAAGGTTGTGAATTCTACAAGTTTAAGTAGAATATCTTCATTTTTTTTCCTTCTCCTTTTGCGTGTTGTTTTGAGAAGTTGTTTATCTTATAAAATTAGTTTTTCTCTCTTTATTTTCATTATTGTATCAAACTAAAATTAAAAACGGCGTTCACACACTTCTGTTTGGGATTCAATTTCTTTAGTGATGAGGATGTGTTACATGTGTTTTTGTATATCAAAGCCCTAATGGGCGGATGAACCAATCATACTTAGAAGGCTTTCTTGTAAAACTTGCCCTCACAGATGTAGCTAATTTGGTGGCAATCTACATAACTTGTAAAGCAGAACAGAAAAAAAATCGACAAAGTTCGACAATAAGTATATATAGAGGCTAATTGTATCCCCAATGAATGAATATATCATATAAGAATATTTACTTTTCTTTTACCGATTTTTATCACTTTAAACCTTTCATCTTTAGTAATAAGCCTGAAGCAAAAGAAATCATCATCAATCTACAACGAAGTTAACAGTTGAAGTACCACAAAAACATCCAACCAAAAGAAGAGTTTGGTACCGATGTCGATGCCAAGGAAGGCTAGTTGACAGGGAATATCAACGTCAAATGCAAAAATCAATTCTGACAAGTTGAGCAAGACCTGACCCTGAAAAGGATTGGAAGCAATGCTATTGAGTGAGCAATGAAGTTGTCTTCGACTAGAAGTTTCTCTTGAAAAGAACGACTAGGGTTAGAGGAAAGGGCTGAGGGCTAGAGAGTTTTGTTAAAGATTTTGGGATTATGTTAAAAAATAATGTAATTTTTAAAAGTAATGATAAAAATATGATATATAGAAAAAAAATTTCAAAAGTAGGGTTAGAAATTAAAAAATATTGACAAAAATATGGTAGTTTTGCTTACTAGCTAATCGTGTACCCGATACACGATTTTTGTTTAATCCAGTCATCACCTTGTGGACGCTAGATGACTGTCATGTTAGCCATATGAACTTGGTCAAAATGAGGACTTCAGCCATATGGACTTAATCAAAATGAGGATCAAACTCGTGGAACCCGTCCATAATTTTAGTAATTTTTTAAAATTTTTAATTAACAATTTTCTTCCTTACTTGTTTTATTCCTGTTCTTTTATATCATACTCATTAACTAGATTTAAAGTCTCAAGGTAAAATGTAATTTCATTAGTTCTTTTATTTATCATACGTGTGCTTTAGGGTTGGCAAAAATCCCTGTGGGGTCGGGTCCCTGCCCCAACTGAAGCGATTCGGGGATTATAACCGGGTCCCCAGTCGGGGATGGAGAGGGCATACCTACCCTATCTCCAATTAACTTTTTTTTTTTTTTTAATATATATATATATATATATATAACGAGGGTGGGTCCTTGTGAGAAATCCTCATCCCTATCCCCGCCTTCAATTGGTAGGGACGGGGGTAGGGATGGGGGAAAAATACTCGAGCGGGGATGAGGATTGGGAGTCCCCCCGCCCCATCCCGGCCCCGTTGCCAACCCTAGTGTGCGTCTAGATTAGCTTCACCTTGTTATCATTATTGTCTACGACGAATATGTTTTCGATAGTGTCAACAACATTGAGTCATCTTATCTACTAAATAATATTTTCTATATTTACCAAGTTTTGATCACACATTGAACCCAACTTTGGTAAATTGTATTGTACTGAATACTATTGTACATATTGGACAAAATTATCCTATATGATGAAAAAAATTAATACTAAATAATGTTCATATCCTACATTTGAAAACCGTAAGATAATAAAACTCTTACCATGTAATAATAATAAGGCATCAGGTATGATAAATCCTATATGCGGTTGGTTTCGGTTTCAAATTCGATTTTGGTATTTTTAAAAAATCCATGTTATATTCTCCTTTAATTAAAAAATGGTTCGGTTCGATTTAGCTTTAAATCCGATTTTGTTCTTTAAATTAAAAGCGATTCGGTTTTAAATTCGGTTTACCTTTTTTAAAAATATATAAATAAAAATTATATATATTAGTTACAAACGGTTCGGTTCAGTTTCAAATTCGATTTTCGAAAGTGAAACTGAACCGAATCGAATTAATTTGATTTCAAAATTTCTTCAAACTGGATCGAACCGCATTTTTCAATTTCACTGAGTTTTCGGTTCGGTTTCTAGAAACAGTTTGGTTTTTGCAATTTGAATGACCACCCCTAGTGTTCTAGGAATAATAGTTATCTAATACAGTTGATCCATTTTTTTATTTCTCCTTGTGCACAATGATCATGACATGTCGCCAGTATGATATATATTCTAACTATTCAGAAGCAGCTAATACTAGCAACATATTTGCTAACTGTTCAGAGGTAGCTAATACACCACTACATCTATAATTTTTCTATAAAAAAATACAATTAATTTATTTTTTTACATAAAATGATAACGGAATAAATATATAAATAAAAATAATATTTGGCACTAGCTGGACGATGATCTGGGGCCTGTAATTGGACTTGTGGTGCTACAATATTAAATCTTTCATAAGCTCATACTTGTAGCAATATCAATAGCCCCACTATTTCCAAAGCTTGTGCATTAGTAGCCCAACATGGTTCTCTATAAAGTCATGCAAGATAGGTACCACCCCACGAGTATGTACCAGCATACTCGAAATTAGCCAACAGTAGAAGAACTATAAGATATACCAAAGTGTTCAACTTGTCAGCGAACAAATATCCTCCAATAAGCTGCATAATGTATGCTCGTACATATCACAGTACACTAATGTCGTTGGCATCAAGAGTCAACTTTGGAAATTGCGATGCTAACCACGGGATATTCAACTTGAGCTTTTCAAATCATCTAGTCGAATGCCCAAAAGATCGTCACAAAAAATTTTCCAATCATATTGCAATGAACCTGTCACAAGTTCTCCGTCCATTGGTAATCCAAACTAAATTGTAATATCCTGCAACATAATTGTGCATTCCCCACAAGGCATGTGAAATATGTTGGTTTCTGGTCTCCAACGCTCCACTAAAGTAGTAATGAGGTGTCAATCTAGTAGGACAAATCCAATTTGTACAACCCCAAGAAAATTAGCCTGTTATACATAAGGCATAATACGTGGATCAAACGGAATAGTTCGTTGTACAAATGCCTTCCTTCTCCGACAATCCAAAATTATAGTAGAAGAATTATCCCATATCAGTTGTGAATGATAGGTATTTTGTTGATATAGTTGTACATGATTAGAAGGACCAGTATCCATGATGCACAAAAACTAAAAGAATATAAACAAAGTTAAATAACGAATTCTAATTACAATAACAAAGTCTATTATAATAATTAAGAAAACTAGTTACAATAACAAATATTTACTCGAATGTTTACAACTGTTATAGTTGACAAAATATTAGTCTAACATAATAGGTTAATACTAACAACCCAATCTAAAAGATAATCAAACTCGGATTCAAGATCAATCCAAAAAGTTCTTTTTCTTATAAAAATAATAAACCTATTCCCAAGTCCAACCTCAAATTCAAGATCAATCCAATTCTTTTCTTTTTTTAAAAATAAACAAACTACAATCCAATCCAACATCAGTCCAAATTACAATAATAACCTAAAAAAAAAAATTCAAATTTTCAAGTCCAAACCCAACTAATCCAAAAACAAAATTTCAAATCCAATTTGATGGTCTTAAAATACGAAATCTTAGACAAAACAACCTTTACACACTATATCTCCCAAATTTTAAACAAATCTAGCTCAAAACTCTGTTTTTCATGCATACATCTAATTAAAATACTAGATTTATGGATTTTCAAGGCACAATCTCATATATTGAAGAAAAAATACCTATGGTTGACGGTAGCATATAAGTGATGGTAAGGAAATTAGGGGATGATGGAACGCACGTTGAACGGTGGACGAGCAACTGGCGGCGGGCTGGGAGAAAGGAAGAAAGAAGAAAGTTGGAGATGAGGAAGAAACTGATCAGGGAAGGAAGGCGTGGGGGTTTTGGGACCACTAACCCGTGTACCACGGTACACGGGTTAGAAAGTTGTGGACCCGATCCACAACATCGTGGTCAAAGCTGCATGTCAGACATGTGGCAATTTTCGGGTGGTAAGTAGCTTCAGGTCAACATTTGGTCACGTGATGTGTAAGGAAGTCGTATACCAGATCCACGATTTAGCTTTAAATCGTGGATCGGGTACACGTTTTACCTGCTTACTCAATACTCGTATACGATTTACTATCTTATTTTTGTCAATTTTGTATGTTGAATCCTATTTTTGTCAATAATTAATAAAATAGCATTATTTAAAAAAAAAAAATCAAGATTTTGGTATCTGCCTAAAATTGGGGGATTTGAGGCGTCGAGGGTTGGAAACCTGAAGGGGGGGAGAGATTTTATTTTCAATATCAAAAGTATTTTCATTTTTTTAGAAGAAATATTTCAAAGCATTTCAAAACATTCTTTATTGCCAAAAAAATTGATAACTTATTTTTATTCTTTTTAATTTGATTTTATTAATTGTTGCAAACTTCAATACACAATTGTAGCGATTATAAATTTTTCTAAATTTTTTTATTTAAAACTGTTGCAATAGTATGGAAGCCTTGCAACCATCATTAGACCATTGTAAATCAAATGTTACACTTCACACAATTGCATCAATTTTTAATATTGTTACTGTCATGCAAGAGTTTAAAAGTCGCCAAATTAATTGCTGCAATACGCAAAATTGCAGCATTTTATAAAAGTGTTGCTTTAAATTGTTGCAGTTATAAAAGCTTCGCATCAGTGGAAAAAGCGTTGCAAATTAATTGTTGCAATAAAATAGTTTTCATCTAGTGAGGCTTGAATCGCAACTATAATTGGATGCGTTTACTATTTTTGGATTTGTGATATTTTACTTTTATTATTTTTATTTGACCCTAACGTAATGTAAAGGTAAAGATAACAATAAATGTGGTAAATTTATAATTTTTATACCGTTACAACAATAATACATGTAACGTAATCATAAATATAGTGGATCTTCTCAACCACAATCAGATTGAATGGTATTTTGTTACGATTTCGAGATTGGTCCCACAATCATTACGATTACATAATCGCAGGTAAATAACAACAAAAGTAATCAATTAGAGTCTATTTTTTAGATTACTATTTGATGGATTACTTTTTGCACCTAAAATCATACATTTCAATAATTGATAACTAATCTACAATTGTTTTTTTAGATTTTTATGAGGTATGAAAAAAACAATAAAACAAATTATTTTTCATCAGACGAAACAAAATGGTATTCTCGAAGAAAGAAAAGAAAATACAAAAATAAAATAGAGAAATGGTGTTTCGTGTCAAATGCTGCTCAACAAATATTTTCATGAATTTTTTCTCATAGGACTTTGACTATGTTAAGGATTAATTTCTTATTACAAACAGATCAAATTCTCAAATGTTTTTCTTCCAAACGCGTTTATTTCATTTTCCTAGATTTGACTCAATCACACTACGTTTTGGGAATGAATTTTGGGATGATTAAGTGTTAATCAAGGAGACTTTCTTCTTCTTGGGCAAAAATAAGTCAAGGAAGTCATAACTCCACTTATGTTCCATTCTTTGTATGTCATATTGATAGAGATTTAATTAATATTCAATTTTAAGTTCGATAGATAAAAGACATTATTACTTTTTTTTAACAACATGTGGAGTAGAGAGATCGAACTTCTGACATTGAGGTTGATAATACAAATTTTATATAAATCGAATCTTGAGGTAGATGGATCGAATCTTTGAATGGCATAGATATCATATATACCAATTAAACTATGCTCATTTTGATACAATACTGCTAACTTGAGTATACGTTCAATTAACTAAAATATATATCATCGATCAAAAGGTTAAAGGTTTGAAGTCTTAATTTACATGTTGTTAAACTAGAAATAATAAATTACACTATAGGTAGGGAGAGCTTGAGATATGGGTTTTTTTTTTAAGACTACGCTTGGTCTTATAAGTCCAAATGCATTTTGTTGAGGATTGCCAAAGGTAATGCCTAAAGCATACAGGTAGGTCCAAGCCTAAAGTGTTTCGAAAAAAAGGGCATAGGGGAGTGTGGGTCCTTAAATATATATATATATATCAGCGCCTTGGCTTTGGGACGACTAGTTGAGGTCGGACTGACACCCTGTAACCTCGAGTGCCAGAAACGTCCTTGACACCACCTACTATCACACGCAATCGTGGGCATGCATCAAAAGACAACTTCCCCATTCAACCACCCCACGAAGCATGTAAGTAACCTCAAAAGGAGAGAGTCAATCTTAGGCATCGGAGTGCAGTAGGCTGTGAGGATTACCGAAGTTAGCTCAAACTAAATCGAGACTAGACCAGAGGGAAGCGTGTTAGAGGTCAAGGCCACCAGGCACCCACGAAGCAACCCAAGGTGAATGAGATCCAAGCTCCAACATCTTGAAATTTTTAGTCGAATTTTAAAAATAAAAAGAAATTTTTTATAATTACTTTTAGCTTAGATTTTGGAAATGTTATTAAAATTTAAAAGTTAGATGAGAAAATATAATAATTCAAGAGTGAACGTATTGTCTATAAACTTAATTTTTACTTATAAAAAAATGGTTATAAAAGTGACTTAGATTTTTCTTTGAAAAAAAAAAAAGATAGTGTTAAATGTTTTTCAAAAGATAAACTTCCACCGTTGATCTATATACCTCAAACTAAAAATTTTATGAAAAAAAAATTGAGTGTTGTTTCGGGTTGAGACGGATACCAATAAAATTTTACTACGTGATAAATATTTTTTTAAAATTGAATTGTTACTATTGTTTTTAACTATATATCTAAAGAGAGATGCATGAGATTAAGTGCAGCTTATTAATACTTAAATTTTAAAAGAATCTATCTCTACCATTTAGTAAGTTTCCATTTATGTGGTTGATTTTAACACTTATGATGTTAATATTTATGTCAGAATACCATAAATTATAATGTAGAAGACTCAAACCTAATTTAGAAGAAAAAAAGAGGTTTCATATATATTTAAATACCATTACCAAAATTTGAAACTTTGAGGCAATGGCCAACGCCCATTTTGACCCAAAATCTCCATCCCAAACGTCATCATTTATTATTATATCTTCTACAGACATTATTGCAGGCTTCCTTCTAGTCAAAGTTTGGTAATTTTTACAATTTATTATTATTATTATTATTGTTATTCTGTTTATGAACAAAACAAAAAAAAAAAAAAGTTTGCGTTTGGGTTTTGAATTTTGTATAAAAAAAAAGAATTTTCTTTTTTCCAATTCATCGTCAAATTGCCTTTTTCAGAAAATATATACATATATATTGACTTGTCAATTCAATTCATGGGAACAATGAAAAATACAAGGAAAGTTATCAAAATTTAGAGGTCAAATCTCAATTTATTATTTGAGTCAATTTAGTTTTTAAATGGAATTCTTAAATATAAAAAAAAATATTTAAAAATATTTACACTTTATAGCAAAAAGTTTCCACATATAAATATTTTTAGGATTTTTGTATCTTAAGAATTTTTCTTTTAAATTCTAAAAAATTTCGACTATATTAACTTATTTTGATTTTAAATTAATAAAATCATGCCACTAAATATTTAAGTGATCATTTGATAATTTGATATGACATGGTACAAATTAAAGACTAATTAAATACAATTGAAATGAAGAATTAAATATTTTAAATTAAAAAAAAAGGGCTTGTATTGATCCAATTTGTTGGAAAATAAAAGAGTACTAGAAGTAGTATTACAAGGATTATAATTATTTTAATACTATCGGTAATTGACATGTATTTCTTTTCTTAAGGTAAATTCAATTCTTCACTATTCACATATGTTATATTAAAAAAAAGTTACTTTCAAATATAAGAAAACAAGTCAATTTATTTATAAATATAACAAAATATAATTCTTTGATAAGCAGTGGTACCTTACTGTATCTAAAAATATTTTCAATAATTTTGCTATTTAAAAACAATTACCCAACAAAAAGTTAGCATTATATAAAATTGCAGTGAAAACTTATTGTCAATTAACATTATTTAGAGAGGATTTGTTTTTCAAGACCATATAAAAAATTCATTTCTCAAAAAGTTCCAACACCTAATTGATTTATGAAAACTCAAACAGACATAATTAATTAATAGAATCAATTGAAATTTTGAGATAATATAAATCAGAAAATAAAAACTTATGAAGGTAAAAATTAAATATAAATAGTATCAATCATGAAATTCAACTTTTTGAAATATCCCTTAAAATAGTTTTTTTTTTTTTTTTTTTTTTTGGAGTATCCCTTAAAATTGTTAATTATTAATTAAATTTCAATATTTCAAAATTAAAAGACAAAGCATAGTTTCAAAACTTAAAATATAATATCTACCTCATAATTTGCATAGTCACATACACGTTGCTTTTTCCTTTTTATTTTTTTATTTTTTTATTTTATCTTTCGAAGTATATTCTATTAGATAAATTATTTTGTAATAAAGGAGATATTCTATTAGAAAAATGATTAGCTAGATTATTAATTCTTAATGATATCAAAGACCACTTTAATTAACAACCATCTATCAAATTATTACTTGCACAAACGGGGAATCTCCACAATTGTTTCTAAAGACCATACTTTTTCCTTCACTTTTTCTAAAAAAGGAAACTAAATAAAAATCATAATAATTGAGATTCTTTTATTATTTTACTAAATTTTTGTAATTTTCTAAAATACTATTCTACTCGACTCTATTGCTATTTTAAAATTTATTTACATTTATACATAATACTTTTTTTCTTTTGTTTTAAGTTTTGACTGGATTAAATGGTTAGTAGAAGAATTTGGAATCTTGTTTAATATTTTAATGGAGTTAGAGTTAGGTGGAATATTCAAAAATGGAAATTTTAATTGATTTATATTAGTAAAATAATAATGGAGGTAAATAAAATTTAAAAAAAAATGTGGGCCAAGCCCATGGAGGTGTGGCCCACCAAATCATTCTCATATGATGGAACGAGAAATCCAAAGCCCATAAGCCAAAGTAGCCCACGTAAGCTTCCTTCTTCTTCTTCTTCATCTTCTGACTTAGCCGATTGCCATTTCCCAAAATTTTCAACCTTTCTTTTTCTTTAAGAGATGTGGCTTTAAAGCTTCAAATCACGCTCTCTCCACTCTTTGCTTCTTTATTATCTGTCTCTACTTCTTTGGCTTTAACCCGTTTTGCCGATATCTCTACGATCGCCCCACCTCCTCACCCTAAACCACCCCCCCCCCCCCCCATTACCTCTTTTTTTGGGTTTAATTACGATTTCGATTCGATTGAGGAGTTGGATTGGTTTAGACGCCGACAAAATTTTGGGTTTTCCTTTTCATCTTCAATTAATAATACCCTTTTTTCGATTTAGATTTCCCCTTTGAGTTATTCGATCTGATTTGGGTTCTGAATTGCTGGATGTGATTGATTGAATCGGGGTGTTTCAATCGCAGTTTGATTGGAATTTGATTTGAGATGGTCTATTTCCCATACTCGATCTCGGTCTGCAAGTCCGTTGACCAACCAACCGTCATGGCGAGTTCAGTGAATATAGCCGATTCAAGTTCCAAATCAAGGAACAAGAAGATGACTGCTTCATCGACTTGTTCGAAATTTCCTGTTTGTCATCGGTCTCGATCGGCCGTAATTGATATTGTGATTTTGATCGCTGTGGTTGGTGCTTGTGGGTTTTTGTTATTTCCTTATATGAAGCTTGTTATCGTTGAATCTCTTGAGATTTTCGGTGCGATTTTGTATTTAATGGGAGAGGAAGTCTCTCGGGCTCCTTGGGTTTATGGATCCATTGGACTTAGCATTTTCTGTGCTTCGTTAGCTGCTTGGGTTGTTTTAATTTGCACGAGCAGGAAATGTGGAAATCCTTTTTGTAAAGGGCTTCGAAAGGCAGCTGAATTCGATATCCAATTGGAGACAGAGGAGTGTGTGAAGAACTCAACTCCATTGGTTAAAAATGGAGTGAAGAAGGGGCTTTTTGAATTGCCCCGTGATCATCACCGTGAATTAGAAGCTGAACTTAAGAAGATGGCACCTCCTAATGGAAGAGCAGTGCTCATTTTTCGAGCAAGATGTGGCTGTTCTGTTGGTAGGTTGGAAGTTCCTGGGCCTAGGAAGCAGCTGAAGAAGATCAAGAAATAGTAGTATTAATAATAATATTGTCTAAAAAGCATATAGATAGGATATCATTACAGGTTTACTCAGTATGCAGAGAAGAATTTTCTTACTCTTGTGGAAAATTTGATGTCTCTAAATAAGCTTATGGCAGACAGGTGTAAGGAACATATACAGTTTTTAAGTAGGGAATATAAAATCCTTGTTGCATCAACTCGATGTGCTCTCTTAGATCCAAGTATTTCTTAATGCAATTCACTCCTTCAATAGGTATATTTTGCATTTTTGTTTTGCCTCTGACCATACACATTAGCTTACATGAATTACACTTTTAGTTGAAACATATTCATGTTAGTTGATCACGATAGTGCTACCATGGATCTCCTTTAATATAATTTTAATCACCATGTTTTCTTTTCTTCCCTGATATGTATTTGTAGGTGATCAAATATTATAGATGAGTGTGATTAAGTGTATTATAGATCTACTGCCAGTATATTATTAGATGATTGAAGTATTGTGTGGCTATGTGTGAGGCTATGTTTTACCAGAAGTGTTAGCTTGTATATTTTCTAATTTCTATATGGATGAAGATCAGGCCTCTTCTTTATATTTAGAGTCCTTGATGGAGTACTTGGTTGAATTGATACATTAGAATCTTTTTGAATCCTGAGTGTCACTGATAGGAGGTTTGGGGATTTGTTTTAACATCTCTATCTAAGCTTTTCTTATAATTACGACTGCTGGGCCTCTTTTTTCCATAATTTTCTTTATATTTTTTCTTGTGAACCCTTGTTTGGTAATCGAGAAAATTGATGGGGTGCAGAAACTATGGAAAATTAGGCCTTCTTCTGAACTAATCGATGAACCTTAAATTGGTAATTTTGCTTTGTAACAACTAACAAGCAATCCACTATGTGATGAAATGCATAGGCAAGTGACTCCCCTACATTATTCTTCCAGCTTGCTGTTGCAAACTTTTCAAGTTGCTTGGATTCTATTGCCAACATTTTTTATGTAAGGAATTATGACTTTTCATGTTCTTAGACCTGGCTCATTTCATAACTGGTGATCTGTCCATTTGCATCAGCATCTACCCATCTTATTTCCATATCCTTAAGAAGACATGACTTTCTTGCATAGTTTGTCTCTGTAACAGGCTCTCAAAAATATATATGGTATATTCATTGTTACAAGGTGGAGAGAACTTATCTTAACAGTTGCAGATCTAGCATTTCAGCTGCTGATACTAACCTTCCTTATCAAAGTTAAGTAAAGAGCAACTAGTATTATTCTTTTACTTTCTGAGCAGGTCAAGTTCTGATGACTCTTCTATCTTGAACTTGTATGCTTTCCCTTTTACATAGATTCCCTGCTTCATGCAGTTAAATTCTCATAAGTTTTCTTTGTGTTTTCTTTCCCAAAACATCTCTTACCTTTTCTGTGAATTGAAATTTTGGTAATTTATGGATGTCTTGTGAAAAGCTTTGATCAATATGCCCATGTCTCTCTCTCTATTACCCTCCCATCTGGATTTGCTGTTTATCTATATTATATGTGATTTGATGATGCACTGAAGTAATTGCATCATAGGCTGGCAGGTTTTATTTTCTGCTACTAATCACATTATAAAACTAACTACTTTTCGCTCTTATGTTGTGTCACTTTTGGTCAATGTGCATCCAACTAGTAACAAAAGTAAACAGTTGAAAGGTATAGTTGTGATTTTTCTGGCCATGTTCTTGGCTGAATTGCATTCAAGTAAGGATTATAAAAGGCTTTTTCTACCACATGACATCTGTTATGCCTGGGAGAAGTATTAACCTTGGGTATGAAATCTCTTAGGGACCCATAATTGTTGGAAGTTATGTAGGATTGTTGTGGTTGATTAAGGTTACATCTTGAGGAATGTGAAACTGCTGTTGTGTTTGGCAGTTGGGATTCCATATCTGGGAAATGATGTGCAGGTGTATAAGGTTTCTGTCTAGTGCAGGTGTATTCATGTGTTTTTGTTGCTTTGAATTTCTATTTATTACAAAAGAAAGTTTGCATAGAAGAGTATTTGGGTTTTGATCTTTATTTAGGAAAAAGAAAAAAATCAATTGATTGGGGCACTGGGGCCTCAGCTTGGTTTAGAATCTAAAGGAAAGAAGAACGATATGGTGTCAAAGCCCTCATACCAAATGGTATGAAAATTCTAGCAATTAGCAACTCTAGAGGTAGTTACACGTCAGGAGAACTAATTATTTACTCGATGTTTGATTGCTCCACAAGCAAGTTGATTAGACTTGAATGCTCAAACATGCAACCTTATGTCAAGAATTGTAAAGGTATTCGTGAGGAGGTTCAATCATCAACATAAAGGGTTTCATTCCGAAAACTCAAAGAAAAGTATGGATTATAATCTGATCTCTTTTATTGGTTCACTTCATATCAATTTGGATTGAATGGAATTGGATTCTTCTTTGAGATAGAGATCACCATAGAAGAGATTTGAATTCCCATTTCTAGGTGAGATTATAGGTGGAACAGTATAAATCAAAATGAAGGTCTCTGAGGACCTTTGAAAAATTCTCGCAAGGGGAAAGAGAATCAGATTTCCTTCCATGGAATGAATACTCCATGTGTTATGGGAAAGAAAGGAAAAGGAAGAAATTTGATGCCCAGATACATAGTCATAGAATAGAGCACAAAAGAAACATCGAATTGCATATATATATATATACATAAAATATATGAGGGAGTTGGAGCCAGACTCAAACGTTGAACATCCTGGGGCTATAAGTGCAAATATCATCATGCCAGTACAAGATTCTAATGCTTGTGTGGTTTATTTTATTAATACTATAGGTAGAACCAAAAGTTGAGGAGAGCCCCTAAGCCCATACTAACCTACTCTAAAGGTGAACACAAACATATAATAATAATTATAACTGATTTTTCAAATATTGCAAAAAGTTTGAAACTTTAGCCAAAAATAAAAAAACGACATGATTTGGATCCAATCTAGAAAAGGTCACATGCTATATTATAATTCATAAGTATATATATATTGAAGATATATACATATATGCGCGCTATCTATGGAAATTTCTTCAAGTCTGAATGCTCAAATCTAGGTTAATTGGAATAATATGGTAGTTCTAAAAATATTTTAGGAAAAAATGGTACTTTTGAAATAAATTAGGAAAATGGTGTGGTTTTTTTTTTTTTTTTTTTTTGGAATGCATCTCCATTCAGAATCTGTGCCTCATTTAACAAAACCAAGTTTAAATTTTTAACGGGATAGGTTTTATTTATATATATAAATTGATACGTTCGGACAACATATTCTACTTTGAAATGGTGGTAAAGTGTTAGCAAAAGGCCACTTTCTCACCGGTTTTTTTTTTTTTTGTATGCATGGCTCTTTTTTTGGACCAAATAAAAAATAGTACTTCTTTAAATGGAATGAAAAGTGGTTTTTTGCTTATGTCAGCATTATATGAATTTATTCATTCGACCCTAAAACTCATACTGTGAATTATAAGTTTTCTTGATACTTGATACTTGATCTTCAATGCTTGATGCTCTACGCTCTATGTTTTATGTTATATGATCTATGTTATATACTAGCTACATGCAATTTGATCCTCAATACTCAATATTTCATGCTTGATGCATTATACTTTATGCTCTATGTTAATGCTCTATACTATATATTAGCTACATGCTACTCGATCCTAGATACTCTAGGTCCTATGTTGTATGTTGTATGTTCGATTCAGAAGTCCACTCGATGCTCAATGCTCTAATGTTATATATTCTATGTTTGATGTTTGATTAAAAAAACAAAGAAAGGGGAAAAAAAGAAGACATACACAAAAAAAGAACAAAAGAAAAAAAGAAGAAATGCAGAAAGAAAAACGCAAAACAAAAAAAAAGAAAAAGAAAAAGAAAAAGGAAGAACATAGAAGAATAATGCATTTATAGTTAAAGTGGATACATGCAGAAGACCAAATTTAATTGGTTTTTAAAATGGTATCCAATTTTCATTTGTGCCTTTTATTTTAGGTCACTTATGTCATTTTCCCTTTTCTCACACCAACCAGATTCAGTTCTTGCTCCAAGTGTTTTTTTTCCTCTTTCCTTTCCTTTTTGTTGTTTTGATATTTTCAATATTAAATATAAATAATTCTATCACTGTGCTATTAAAATATTATAATTATGACATCATTTTGTTTTCGAATATATATATTTGATGTTTTTTATTTAATTTTATACTAATTCAGTTGCAACATACATAGCGAGATAGTTAAATTATAATTTAAATATTAAGACAATATTTATTTATTTTTTCTTCTTTACAAAACTATTCTCTTTTAATTTTTATTTTTTTATCTGTTATCTTAAATATTTATTTTAAATAGAAAAGTAAAATTAATATGTATCCTAAATATTAGTAATTTTATCACTTTGCTGTAAAAGATATCTAGCTAGTAAGTTCAATTGTAATTTACTTAGCTAGATAGTTAAATTATAATTTAAATATTAAAATAATAATTATTATTTTTATATTATTCAAAAAACTATTCCTCTTTAACTGTTACTTTTCATTTTTATAAGAATGTTATAAAAATCTATAGTAAAATAAAGATTTCTATCAAATTCATTTATATAAATAAGATTTCTATACAACTTTGTTAGATAGTTTTATTATAATTTAACTACTAAAATAACAATTATTTCTATAAATATTTCTATAAAATTCACTTTCTTAGGCAGTTGAATTATAATTTGAGTACTAAAATAACAATTATTTAATTTTTTTATTCTTTAGAAAAAAAAGATTCCTTTGTTTTTTTATAAAGAAGTTCTAAAAATTGATAATAAAACAAAAAATTATAATGGTTAGCATATAATTTTATTTTTTTTAATCTCAAATAGGAATCTTCATTTTATTATAACTTTTTATATTTGAATCTTATAGAAATCTTTATAAAAGTATAACATTTTCATTAGAAAAATTAAAATTAAGAAAACAATTCTTTTTGTAATGCATAAAAAAAATAAATAATTATTTTCTTTGAATTTAAATTATAATTTAACCTCGCTAAGTAAATTACAATTGAACTTATATAATATTAAATAAAAGTATATAATATTTGTAAATAAAATGATGTAATAATTAGATTTCTAAAAATGATGTAATAATTATAATATTCTTTAGAGCAAAGTGATATAATTATTTGTATTTAATATTAAAATTTCGAAAACAAGAAAAAGGAAATAAAAGTAAATGCTTGGAGTTGGATTTAAACTTGGGTGGTGTGAGAAAAATGCCAATCATCCGCCACCAATCCAACCATCCATAGATCAACAATTATATTTTAAGACAAAAAATTACTATTATAAATGTTATAAAAAAATAGATGTCTATTAAATGCTCATGCTTAGAGTTTATCGACCATGTATCATGTCCCCATTATTCAAAATATTATCCATGTGCCTTGTAAATACTCATTCTTAGTGTTCATATAATTCATCTCCTACTTGCCAAATTGTCTATAAATAGTGGCCTTTGATGGGTTTTGAAAATACATATTGAGCAAATTCTCTACAAATTGGAGGAAGTGGAGGAAGTGGAGAAATTTGAGAATTTTCTCATTTTTTTTATTTTGTTATTTTATTTATTTATTTATATATTATGTTTTATTTATTATATTTATTTTAATATATATTTTATTACCATCTATATTCCTATTGTGCTCCTCAAATTTATAACACGTTATCAGCACGATGTTCTGTTGTTTTTTCTGCTAAAGATAGGTCTAAAAGATATGTCGATTTTCTCTCTTTGTTATAATTAATAAAGTTAATGTTATTTCGCATACTCAATATGTATTAAATTTCTAATATAAGTACAATATTTTATGACAGTGTTGCCATGACAAATCTCACAAAATTAGAATTTGTTGCCCTTGATATTAACGACAATAGTTATTTGTCATGGGTACTTGATGCCAAAATCCACCTGGATCCTATGAGTCTTGGGGAGATTATTAAAGAAAGAAATACGACATCCAACCAGCACAAAGTAAAAGCTATGATTTTTCTTCATCATCATCTCCACGAGGGATTGAAATTTGATAGATAGATTTGTTACATGCATTCAAATTTGATGAAAGTCTACTAAAGAGTTTAATAAGACTTGAATCAAAGTTGTTTAATCTAAAGACAAGTGTTGTTTTTAGCAAATTTTTTAGCAAATTAAACAAACACTTAGATTAAATCAGTAGTCGGATTTTCAAAGTTAATGAACTCTAGGTAGAACACTCAGTGGGAGGAAAATGGGGTATATGATACTTCATTTTGACCTCTACACGTTTTTCCCTAAAAGTTCACATCGTGAGATCTATCCTCGGCCTCGAGGCACCATGGGTGTCCCTCTACGAGTGACATTTGGGTAGGTCAATATCAAGGTGAATGGAGAGAATGTTTATAGTAAGTAAGAACAGGACGTGTGACAACATATCCCTTGGTCTCTCTCATTAGGTTGGATAAAGTTTCATACATCACCTCGTGGCATCGTGGGTGTCCCCCTAAAGGATGCCAATTTTGCATGATTTTTTATTTGATTTCCAAAAATTGATAGAGTTGTTTTAGTCTCTTGTCCTAATCAGCTTTTTCCTAAGGTTGGCTCATTAGGGTGGGACTCTAGAACCTAAAATAAGGGGTTACATTTACACATAATTATTAAGGATGTTAAAAAATTATGGACCGAACAAGGGTGACTATTAGATTTAGTTACAAGGAGTTGTTTTTGTCTAATGGTTGAGAATGTCTTATTTCAGTAAAGGGGCATTTGATCATCCTACGGTTACTTTTGTTCTGCTTCACTAAAGCATCATTGCAAAATAGATGCCACTTAGGGTACACTAGACTATTTTGCTAAAAACGTGATTGGTTTTCTAGAAGTGGTTTAATGCAAGTAGACTTAATTAAATTTGTTCGGTTTCAACAATTTTATTATGGCTACTATGACTCTAAGTTTACTTCCCGTCGACAAACTAACTGGTGAGAATTACGCTAGTTAGGAAAATACCATAAACAAGATTTTGATCATCGATGATCCCCGTTTCGTCTTGATGGCGGAGTGTCATCCCATTCCAACTCCTACTACTCCTCGAAACGTTCGAGAAGCGTGGACAAGGGTGAACAAGAAGACATGAGCGTAAATCTTGGCCAACCTTAATGAAGTCTTGGCCAAGACGCATGAGCCCATGGTCATTGCATATTAGATCATGGAGTCCCTGCAGAGAATGTTCGGACAACCCTCTACTCAGCTCAAGCACGACGCTCTCAAGTACATCTTTAACTCATGTATGCAAGAGGGGTCATCTGTTCAGGAACACATTCTCAATATGATGATCCACTTCAACATGACTGAGATGAATGGGTCAAGCATCGATGAGGCTAGCCAAGTTAGCATCATTCTAGAATATTTACCAGATAGCTTCCTTCATTTCCGTAGCAATGTTGTTCTAAACATTATTGACTACAACCTTACTACTCTGCTCAACGAGCAGCAGACTTTCCAATCCTTGTTGAAAAGAAAAGAGAAGAAGGGTGAAATAAATGTTGTTTCATCATCTAAAAAGTTCCATAAAGGTTCGACCTTTGAAACTAAGTCTGTTTCTTCTTCCTTCGCCACCAAAAAGTGGAAGAAGAAGAAGGATGGTAAGGGGAAGGTTGCTGCTAACCCAGGATTTGTTACCCAAGGGGTAGACAACTAGTGAGGGTTGACAAAGGAAAATGTTTCCATTACAACTAGGATGGACACTGGAAGAGGAATTACCCCAGATATTTGGCAGAGAAGAAGAATACCAAACAAGGTAAATGTGATTTGTTTGTTTTGGAAACTTGTTTAGTGGAGAGCGATGATTCTGCCTGGATTAACTTTGGGGCCACTAACCATGTTAGTTCCTGACGGCAACTTGATGCAGGTGAGATGAAGATACGAGTTGGAATCGGGCATGTCGTCTCAATTGTGGCAGTAGGAGGTCTTCAGTTAACTTTACAGAACAAAATTTTCATTTTGAATGATGTATTTGTTGTTCCTGATTTAAAAAGTAACATAATGTTTGTAAAGTGTCTTTTGGAATTTAATTATCAACTTACTTTTCTTATAATAAAGTGTTTATTACTAAGAATGACGTTGATATATGTTCTGTTAAACTGGAAAATAATTTGTATGTGTTAAGACCGTTAGCAACAAATACCCTCCATAACATAGAGATGTTTAAAACTGTCACAACTTAGAATAAACGACTTAGAATTTCTCCTAAGGAAAATGCCCATCTTTAGCACCTAAGATTAGGACACATTAATCTCAATAGAATTGAGAGGTTGGTGAAGAATGGGCTTCTAAGCGAGTTAGAAGAAAAATCTTTACCTATGTATGAGTCATGCCTTGAAGGCAAGATGACTAAAAGGCCTTTTACTGGAAAAGGTCATAGGGCCAAAGAACCTCTAGAGCTAGTACATTCAGACTTTTGTGGTCCGATGAATGTAAGAGCCGGGGGAGGTTATGAATATTTCATCACTTTCGCTAATGATTATTCTAGATATAGGTACGTTTATTTAATGCAACATAAATCTGAGACTTTTGAAAAGTTCAAAGAATTCAAGGGTGAAGTTGAAAATACATTAAATAGAAAGATTAAAACACTTCGATCTGATCGAGGTGGAGAGTTTTTCGCAAAAAAGAGCTCTTCAACTGGTTTGTCTCTCGTCCCTTTGTTGTTTAAAGTTTCAAAGCATGTTGTAATTTGTTGTTAAATACATAACTAGTATCTTTGATTGTGAATATGGTAATTCTGTCACAATGAGTTTGGAACGATCTTGCTTCTGCTCAGAGGTGCTCTTTGATAAGAGTTCCTTCAGATCATTCATGTATTAAACATGCGAGCGGAGGTATTTTATACAAAGGGGTTTGTCTAAGATTGGACCACAAAATGTTTAATTTCATTATATAACATCATTCATAATAGAGACTTTCATTTCACTAGGATGGCCATAGATAACATGACCTTAATCCTGAGTGAGTTGTAAACTCCTGCCTATGAGGGCAGTCCTTTGATTTATATAGGTGAGAGTGGGCAAATTGTCGACACAACAAGCCTACCATTTTGAGGTTTCATTTGATTGGAGAGTTGGGAACACAGCTACACAAGATGGAATTCACTCCTTCTCCGAAGCAGGGGTAAGTAGATAAATTTCTCCCTTAAGGGTTGATTCCGAGTCTTGAACAATATGGCACCACACCCTCTCCTGGCTCGAAAGGGGTTTAGTCATAGTGGGACTATGATCTATTGTTCATTAGAGGGATCACTAGTACTTAAGGATTAGATGTAACTACAGGGGCAAAACGGTGTTTTGGCCCAACTGTACTTACGAACAATTTGTGAAGGATTATCGTACTATTGATTGGTTATATCCAATGGATATATAAATATATCTGTTAGTGCGAAGAGTACAGCTGTCAGTCTTTAGTGGAGTGTTCGACAGTTAACAGATAGTGGATAATGTTATTAAAGAGTTTAATTAATTATTCACGTACCCTTAGAGCTTCAAGCTATAGGTTCATAAGGTCCCCTTAGTAGCTCAAAAGGATTTAGTTGAGAATCAATTTTGGGTTAATTTGAATTGTTCAAATTAATAAGAGGGAATTTAATTATATATGGTATAATTGTTATAATATATTTGATAAATTATAGTTTAATTGGAAGAAGTAAATATTTGAATGAGATTCAAATATTTTCTATGAATGAGATTCATAGTTGTTAAATTTAATATAAATATGATTTATATTAAATGCCATAAAATAGAGAAAAGAAACTATAATTTATATTGTATATGATACAATATTAAAACTATAGGTTGTGTGTTGTTATATTTGATATAACATATAGTTTAATATAAATAAGATATGATAAGTTAGTTATCATAAATAATAATTCCTAATTTCTCTCCAACTACCTTAGTGGATTGGTTAATTTATTTTTTGTGGTAAAATGGAGTAAAAAGAAAATACTTTTCTTCTTCTTCCAGAGATCTACACGACAAAAAAAAAAAAAAAAAAGACACTAGATGATTGAAGTTTTTCTATACGATATAGTTAACAGAAGTGTTCTGTCTTCTTCAATCTTCTTCCTCCTCCAACCAAAATAATCAGAGCCCACCACTCCTGTGTTGGGATTGATGCCCTAAAGTCTCGTGTCATGTAGTTTGTAAACAGTATATACGAACACTAGTGATTGTTAATATATGATATTTACTTCACATCTTGTTGTTTTGCTCGGTTATTTGTTTTATTTGCTTATAAACAAACCAATAAACATAAAATCCCTGGTTATCTGTATATGACTCAAGCATGTATGTGGTGATATACAAGTGGATCATGTCTTAAGTGATAACCAAAATGGTCTGTAGTATATGGATATAGAAGGGAAACTTTATCCTGGTAATGCTACAGATGCGACCCGCTTTGTGGAATGGTCACAAGTGTTGTGACTTGTCGCAGATGGTCTGATTCTGATCATTTGTGTTGGGACATGCGAGCGGGAACGTCCTATACAAAGAGTTTGTATAAGACCTGACCACGAAGTGTTAATGTCTCGTTATATAACACCGTTCATGACAGAGACTTCAATTCACTAGGATGACCATAGGTAACATGACCTCAATCCTGAGTGAGTTGGGAACTCCTGCCATTGAGGGCGGTTCTTTGATTTGTATGGGTGCGAGTGGCCAAGTTGCCAATTCAAACCTACCATTTTTGGAATTCGTCTAATTTGGGAGCTGGGAATTCAGCTACACAAGATGGAATTCACTCATTCTCCGAGGCAGGGGTAAGTAGATAGATGGCTCCCTTAAGGGCTGATTTCGGGACTTGAACGATTTAGTGCCACACACGTTCTCTGGCCCGAGGGTGTTCACACATAGTTGGACTATGTTGTATTATTCATTAGAGGAACCAATAGTACTTAAGGAGTGAGATGTAACTATAGGGGCAAAACGATAAATTGGCCCAACTGTACTTACGAGCATCTGTGAAGGGTCATCGTACTCATGATTGGTTATATCCAATGGACACAAAAATATATCTGTGGTAAGAAGAGTTCGGCTGTTAGTTTTTAGTGGAATCACTGACAGTTAACAGACGGTGAATCTCATGGCTAAAGAGTTTAGTCAGCTATTCACGTATCGTTGGAGCTTCGAGCCATAGGTCCATTAGGTGACCTGGGTAGCTTAGATAAAGTCGAGAACCAGTATTTAGGTTAATTTGAAATGTTCATATATAATTGGACTAGTTAATTATATATGATATAATTGGCTAAATGTATAAGATACATTATTTTAGAGGAAATTAGATATAAATATGATTTATATCAAGTAGAGGAGAAAATACTATAGTAGATATATGATATCAAACTACAGGATATAAATATAATATGATTATATTTATTAATTAAATTAATTTATTAATTATTTGATAATTAACCGATTAATCCACGTTCGGACGTGGGAAGTGGGGCTGCAAAGGTTATGGTAACCGCTGGTTAAAACTATGAAAATTGTTTTCATTTTATTATTCTATCGTGTATTTGTATCGCCCACGCCCAAAAAGAATCCGTGAAAGAGTGATCGCGAGAGCTTATATGATAGAAGCTCGTTCGTCTAAACGTTCATCTAGTTCACGCATTCTCTAAACGATTGTATACATCTTTTTTAAACGATCGTTCAGTTTTTCCTAAACGATCGTGTAGCTCTACTATTTGATAAGTATTTCCGCTATACGATAGTAGAGTTCATCTTCCACTTGCTTATCGTCTACACGACGTCTTTTCCTCCATCCTCTACCAAACTCACCAGAGCCTAGTCTTTTGGATTTTTGATGCCGAGGATACCCGGGTTTCTCTCGTGGTGGTGTCATCCTTGCGACATTGTTTGTGTACGTTCGGATCGTGCTGTTGCAGTCGACAGACTCATCGGGTGCTGGTAGATCGGTAGGAGGTTTTCTGCTACTTTGAGTTCAGTTGTTCGAAGAATGTCTTCATCTGGTATGAACCATTTTCTTGTGTTTTATTGTATTTTGAGCATGTCGATTATGAGTTTAATATGCATAACTGTTTGTATGGAATGTATATCGTTTATGTTTCGGTCACTGTGAAAGCGGAGCGATCTAAGTCCGCTCATGCAACTCTCGGTATGAGATCCTTCATCCTGGACTCTCACCTTGAGAATACCAAAGGCTCCCTATGGTAGTATCTACTTTTGGATCGAAAAGTTCTTGAAAAGGGTCTTCAAGTTTGTTGTTGTGTTTGAGTTCGTGACCATTCGAGGGATTTACAACAAGAAAAGTTCTTCAAGGTATTATCTCTTGAACCCTTTTTCTTTATAAAAAGCATACTGTAATTTATATATAAAATTCATATCTTTTATGTTTACTGTAAATTTGTTTTTGAATCAAAATGAAATTTGGACGATCTGCTTCCGCTCAAGGATCTCTTTAAAACGAGTTCTTTGAGGTTATACCATCAGCCGAGACTGAATGCAAAGAAATGAACGTGATATCAGTCTGCTTAACCTATAAGGAAGACTGGTGATAACAATTATAGATTATCTTAAGTATGGAAAGGTTCCGGATGACCTCTGCCATAAAACTAAGGTGTGAAGAAATGCTGCTCACTTCATTTATTACAAAATAATTTTTTATTGTTGCTCCCTTGAAGGGCTCTTTCTTCTGTGTCTTAGGAAAGAGGAATCAACGAAGGCATTGAAAGAAGTGCATTTAGAAGTCTGCGGCGGTCATCAATCTGGACCAAAGCTTCAATTCCAACTAAAGAGAATGGGTTATTACTGGCCAAGGTTGATTCAAGATTCAATGGAGTATGCAAAGAAGTGTGAGCTTTGTCAATACCATGCAAACTTCATTCATCAACCGCCTGAGCCTCTACATCCGACTGTAGCTTCATGGCCTTTTGAAGCATGGGGACTTAATCTTGTTGGTTCTATAACACCTAAGTCATCAGCAGGACATTCTTACATCCTTGTAGCCATAGATTACTATTCAAGTTGGGCAAGAACCATTGCCTTGAGAGAAGCTAAGAAGGAAAATATAGTGCACTTTATTCGTACTCACATTATCTACCAGTACAGTATTCCCCATCGAATTGTGACAAATAATGAGAGGCAATTTTCCAACAGCTTGACTTCCGATATCTCTAATTAGAGTCATTATATTATTACATGTATACAATTTTAAAACCAAAACTAATCGACCATTTAACTTAAAATAAAACTATTTTAAGTTCAACTACTTCTACAACAAAAGTCAGTTACTTACCTAGTAGACAAAAACAAATTAATCTTCATTCTTGATTTCCTTTTTACAACTCAGAAAATACAAGAGAAGAGGGGAGAGGTGAGATTTATTTTGTAATGTATACTTCAAATTTGGAAATTCTTGCTGGATAAAAAGAGGTTTACCTGCTAAAAATAACATTTGAATTATATTATGACTTAATCCCTGTCATTATAAAGGGTATGTGGGTAGCTTGAATGAAACTTTAAGTTTAGTCCAATAAAAAATAAAATCTCTGTTGAACTACGTTGTGACTTAATCCTTATCATTATAAAAGGTACGTAGGCAGCTTGAAAGAAACTTTAAGTTCAATCTATTAAAAAAAAAAAAATCTCAAGCTCAAGTTCAAACAAAAAATCTTCAAACTCAAGTTTGAAAACTTCAATGTCGTGTCTTTAAGATCAAGAGTGGAGGATACAAAGATGTTTCCTCAAGTTCAAGTTTGGATGATTCATGTGTTTCTTCAAATTCAAGTGTGCACTCCTCTTTACTACTTTTTCGTCTCCAAATTAGATGTTGGCCTTGCTATTTCTCCATCTTCAAGTTTGATGGCCACGTTACTGTTTCTTCCTGTCCAAGTTGATGGTTGTATTAATGCTTCTCCATCTCTTAGTTTGAGAATTGCACTGATGCTTTTCCAGCTCGAAGTTTGATAGTTACATTGCTACTTCTCCATCTCCAAGTTCAAGGGTTGCACTGTTGCTTTCCCATCTCAAAGTTCGAGGGTTGCATTGTTGCCTTTTCATCTCTAAGTTCAAGAATCGTGTTGTTGCTTCTCCATCTCCGAGTTTGATGGTTGCACTACTGTTTCTTCATCTCCAAGTTTGATGGTTGTATTATTGCTTCACCAACTTGAAGTTTGATAGTTGCGTTGTTACTTCTCTATAAACCCTAAAACTTCTCCCTAACGATCTTCCATGGAAAGATGACTTGTAAGGATTGGCTTAAGGTACTTAGGAGGTGGAAGTTGGGGTATGTGTTGGTCTTAGGAAAGTTTGAGGAGGAAGGCTTGAGTTGGCTAAGGAAAGGGTTATATTGTTGAAGTAAAGATAAGGATAGTTATCCTTTAGGAGGTTGATGCACGCAAGGGTACTTAGCATGGAATTGAATTACTAAGTTTTGCCAAGAGGCAGCCACCATTCGTTAAAGGTAACTCCAATGAAATTAGAGTGCATCATATCTGAGGTAGCTTGGTAGGTCATGAGTGTAAATGAATAAGAGAAAGACAATAGATGGTTGGCCAAGCTAAGTGAAGGCAAGGGAACCATGTGTTGGGAGCAAGGGCATGGTCGAGGGAAGCCTAACTCATGAGTAGGGATCAAAGGAGTTGAGGCATTGAGAAGGCAATCCTTGGAGATGAGTTTGACATGAAGCAAGCTCTTATGAGTTAGGAAGGTGTAAAGCAATCATGTGTTGGTATTGTTGGATTGCATTAGCCAGCAGCGGAAGCAGCAAGGATCATAAGCACTTTAATTCATTAATTTTAGCAAAAACTAAAGCATGTTATTGCAGAAATAAATGGGTTTCAAATCATACCATTGTAAAACTCTTGAAATCTCGATTTCTAACTGCAAAGTTTTCCAAATCTTGTTGTAGACCACCTCAAGATCTTCCTTACTATTCTCTTGGATCTCTATTGAGTTGTAGGACTCAAAATAAGCTTGAATTAAGGGAATTTGGAAAAGGACTCATAGCAGCAACCCATTTGAAGAACACCTTCTTCACACGAATTTTTTAGCAAAAAAATTCTACAGATTGCTTGCTTCAAATTCACTCCAATCTTCTCAATATATTGCAAACAATCATGTAAAGAAGATGGTTGCATGAGATGCAGCTCATGCTTGGAGTAATTGAAGACTAAAAATGGTGGGTTTTATGTGAACAACTATGAAGATGATTGTGGAAAAAACCAAAAATACAATTTGTGTTTTTCTTTATCTTTTTCAATTTTTCAATTGATTTCATAAATCAATTTTTCTTATAAAATTGAAAATATTATTAATTTTACAAAATTATTTTCATAAATTAATTTTCTTAATAAAATTAATAAATAATTATTTAAACAATTTAAATAATTTTAATGATATTAAATTAATTTTACACAATTCCACCTTCATATATTTAAATCATATTTAAATATCAATTCTCCAATTAGTTTAATTCTAATTTGAATGTTTCAAATTAACTTATCACACTACTTTAAAGCTAATCCATTTACGAGCTAGTAGGAGACCTCGCAGACCTACAGATCATGGCCTCCAATGATCCGAAATCAATTGGCTAAATCATTAGACCAAATTAACCCTCATTCGTTAACTAATGGGTCACTCCACTAAAGCCCATAGTTGAACTCCCTTCACTATAGATATATTATGTCCACTCGATATAACCGGATTAGTAAGTTAACCCTTCACAGGTTGTTCGTAATAATGGTTGGGCTAAATCTCTATTTTACCCCCAAAATTACCTCTTGTTCCTTAAGTCTCACTGATCCTCTAATAAACAATTGATTTGTGATCCAATCAACAAATTGAATCCCTCTTGAGTCAATGAGAGGTGGGGCCCCTTGTTCAAGACCTAGAATCAGCGAAGGGGGCAACTTTTGCTAACCTAATGGGGTAGGAGTGAATTCCATCTTGCAGGGCTATGTCCTCAGCTATTCATCTGGTCTTATCCCCAAAATGGAAGGCTTATTGAGCAGTGTTGTTGGACTACTCTCACCCATGCAAATCAAAGGATAATCCCGAACAAACAGGAGTTCATAGTTAACTCAAGACTAAGGTCAAGTTACCTAGGTCATCGCTTTGAAATAGTCAGTTTTATACAGTAAACAACGTTATAAAGTAAGAGTGATTGATTTCGTGGTCCGATCTTGTACAAAACTCATATGCATAGGACACCCTTACTCCTCATGTCATAATATGTACGAATTAGGATCATTTCATTTGTAGCACTTTACAACTCTTTGTAACAACTAAAGAGTAGGCCACATCCAATAGTGTTACCAGAATAAAGCACCCAACCTTATTCATATACTATAGATCATTTTGACTATTTACTCGAACCTGATCCACTTTTATGTCTCCATATAAAGTTCAAGTACTCATATAATAGTCAATGGACTTTTAGGTTTATTGAATTTCTAATAAGTAATACATATATTCAATAACAACTTATTGAATTTTCAGAATAAGTTTTATTATTTTACAAACCACGAGTTTTAGGATATAAAACCCAACATGTATGACTACCATCCATTGGGGACTTAAGAAAAAGAAATGGCCAAGGAAATAAGGTATTTCATACATTGAAGGAAGCTTATCTTGGAGGTTAACTTGGCTTGAGTAACCTAGCTATATGCTGGAGGCCGAGGTGCAACCATAAGTTGGGATACATTCCTATGCGTGGAGGTGAGGAGTTGGTTGATGCAAGTTACAAACATTGCATGAAGGATGAGGTGGTTTAAGGAAGAGTACCCATGAAAGGTTGAGAGCCAGCTGGGCGGCCAAAAGGCAAGCTATGGAAGCTTGTTAACATGAAAAATTTTCTATAAAAATGAGCTTCAAGAAGGAGCTCGGTTTGGCCATTTTTACTTAGCCAAAAGAAAATATTCCACAACCATTTGTTTTGAAATTTATATGCTATGAAATTAGAACCTAGGATTTAGGTGATGAAGAGGCAAGCAGTTGACTAAGGGTTGAAAGAAGGAAATGGTTTGACCATTTGGCTCGTGAAAAGAAGGGAATTTTTAGCCAAGTTGAAGCTCCTTGAGCGTAGAAGATATCCCTAGGCTACCACGGTAATATTTGGCCAAAAGGACACCCAAAAGTAAAGGAAACTCGATGAAGCTCTGAGTTCAAAACAACTGAAGCAGGCTAAGGTCTTTTGGAGCATTATGAGTTCTTGATGAAGAATTAGAAGCTCAAATTTGGAGGAAGATAGAATAAGTTGGTGTTGAGGTAGATGAGGCTGCAAGACCATACACCAACTCATACCATTCGTCTAAGAAGGGACCATGCAGCCAACTTAGTTATATAGTGAGGAAGTGTACATTAGCTTAAGGAATTCTCAAGGCTTAAAGGTTAGGAAGGGAGCTAACTAAGAGTGAGTGGCTTCTAACTCTAAAAGTATTTTAAAGTATATGCTTTTATTAGTTTAAAAGTTAAGCATGTTGAAAAATGTCTAAGTATAGTATGTTTTATTAATAAGTTCAATGCATGCTTTAGATGAGTTCATTTACTCAAATATGTTAAGTTTTCCTCAAAGTTTGTAGGTGGACTATTAAGTCTCGTGGAAACTAAGTGTTGAACGCATGTTTTACTTAAGGCATCGATGTTTTCAAAAGAAAGCTAAAGCATGAATTTCTTAAAAATAGCTAAATGGTGAATGTCCAAATGCATGCTTTAATCCCTAACTCAGAGTATGTGAATGTATGGCTTGGCCATAAGAACCAATGTTTTCAAACCTATCAAATCATGAGTTATTCTTTGACGAGCTATATGCTCCAATGTCTTCAAAGTATTTTTAAGTATAATGTCTCTTATGTGAGTAAGAAGCTCCAATGTTTTCAAGTATATTTAAGTATGAAATTTTCATTAAGGAATTTATATATTACATATGTTTGTCAAACATGACTTTATTTTGGTCTTCTAGCAAAAGGGCTAATGAATAGTGATGATCAATGTATGATGTTTATGAATAGATTGTGGTTTGAATAAAAGGGTGTCCAACTACAGACTTGAAAGGATATGTGAGTACCCATTGCAGAAAAGATCGTGTCCTAATTTTAATTTTACATAACACGATAAGAATATATGTGACAAAAATAGAATACACATGATTAATTAAGCTTACATATATATAGAGAGAGAAATTAAGAAGAAGAAAAGATTCGGAAAACATACCCTTGAAGACTAGTCTCTTCATGATTTTCTCTACAAAAACTTTGAACACAAACAATATAAAAAAAAAAAAAAAAAAAAAAAAAAAAAACATATACCACCACTTAGAGACTTTGGTATTCTTGGGGTAGAGATTCGTCTATGAATAATTTGGAGAGGGAATGATAACTTTTCCTAAACCTTCAACAACTTCAATATTTTCAACACGTTACATCTCCAACACATTTTGGAGTATTTATAATAGTGCAAGTGAAAGATGAAAGAACATTTCTTTTCATTTTCCAAATAATAATGAGAGAATTTATTGAAGAAAGAAAAATATTTATAAGTTATTTGAAGAAAATGAAAGATTTATGTAATTAAAAATATGTATAATTAATCAAACTAATTTTCATTTAATTTTTACGTACTTTAATTAACAACCTATTTTATGTAACTAAAAAAATATAAATGTAATTAAATAAAACTAATTTTTGTTTAATTTATATATATATATACACTTTAATTGAATATTATAAAAACAAATTCTCTCAATGAATCAAATTCATATTAAGTTTGATATTTTCTCTCAAATTGTATCTCATATAATTTTATATAAATAGTTCCCTTTATTAATTTAAACAATTCAAAGTAATCTAAATTAATTTAATTATCATTTTTATCCCAATTTAGCTAACGAGGGGACCTTATGGACCTATAGTTTGAAGCTTTAATGGTACTCGATTAATTAATTAAACTCTTTGATTAAATTAATAAACTTCCATTAACTGTTAGTCACTTCAATAAAGATTGACAGCTACACTCTTTGCACTACAAATATAATTCTGTGTCTATTGAATATAACCAATCAATGGTGCATTAGTTCTTCAGAAATTGCTTGTAAGTACAACTGAGTCAAAATTACCATTTTGCCCCTATAGCTACATCTAACTCCTCAAGTACCACTAATTCCTCTAATAAACAATAAGTCATAGTCCAACTATGACCAAACCCCTCTCAGGCCAGAAGAAAGTATGACGCCATATTTTTCAAGCCCCAAAATCAATTCTTAAGAGAGCAATTTATCTACAGTCCCTAACTATAGAGAAAAAGTGAATTTCTCCTAGTGTAGTTGTGTTCACAGCTCCCTAATCAGACGAATCCCCAAAATAGTAGGCATATTGAGTTGACGAAACTGGGCACTTTCACCCATACAGATCAAAGGACTGCCTTTGTAAGGAGGAGTTCACAACTCACTTAGGATTCAGGTCAAGTTCCTATGGTCATCCTAATGAAATGCAAGTCTCATCTATCAACAATGTTATATAGAGAGATTATACATTTATTGGTTCGGTCTTATACAAACTCTTTTCATAGAACACCCTTACTCACATACCTATAAGAATGATCAAGATCAGATTATTTGTAGCACTTTACAACAATTGTAACAACTACAAAGCAGATCGTATTCGTGATATCACCAGGATAAGGTATCCAGCCTTATCCATCTACTACAGATCGTTTAGATTGTCACTTAAACATGATTTGTCTGTATGTCTCTATTATACATGTTTAAGTTTCAGAAAATAACCCTAGATATTAATTTATTGGTTTTTGTGGATAAATGCAACTAAATTATAAATAAAATACCTCTTTATTTTGTTAGATAAATAAATTATTTGTAGAATACAATTACAACTACAAGACCCACGAGATTTATGGTATCAACCCCAAAAATCTCCTACTTATCCTAAATCTAGTGGAGAGTATAAAAGAAAGAACAAATAAGTATAATGTACACAAAAACAAGAAACTAGGGCATACAATACATGCCCAGTAATATCTCCCACTTGCCCTAGACAAAATAAGGCATGTCTCATAGACCTAAACTCTCCAGGTGACCCTCAAACACCTTTGTCGTAAGGGCCTTTGTAAACAGATCAATAATGTTATGCTCTGAATCTATCTGCATGACGATCATATCTACTCGATGCACAATATCTCAAATCAAATGATATTTGTGCTCAATATGTTTCCCACGCTTGTGACTCCTAGGCTCTTCGGTATTAGCCACAATACCATTTTTATCACAGTAAAGGATGATAGGTCTTGACATGTCTGGAACTACTTCAAATTGTGTAAAAAAATTCCTAAGCCAAACAGCATCCTTGGAATCTTCACACGCCGCTACATATTCTGCCTCCATGGTGGAGTCGACAATGCACCCCTGCTTGGTGCTTCGCCAACAGCTCCACCATTAAGAGTACACATTAACCTTGAAACGAATTTCCTAGAATCCCTATCAATCTAAATTAGAGTCGATGTAACCTGTAAAGATCAAATCCTTAGACTCATATGTTAGGTTTTATGCCCTAAAACTCGTAAATAATAAATGTTATTAATTGACCGTCATCAATAAAAAGTTATAGATGTTAATTCAATAAATGTTAGTGTGTTGTTTTCTATTTTGTCTTAATAATCCTAAATCCAATAAACTAACATCCAAGGCTGCTTTATGAGTCTTGAATTGTATATGGAGACATACAAAGATCAATGTTTAAGATACAACCTAAAGAGTCTATAGTATAAGGATAAGGTTGGATACCTTATCCTAGTGACAATATGGATACGACCCACTTTGTATTTGATACAAACCAATGATCCAATGCATTCGTGTAAGTTACACGTGAGTAGGAGTATCCTATGTAATGAGTTTGCATAAGACCGGACCGCAAAATAGTAACCACCAGATTTAACACCGTTAACTAGTTAGGTTCCTAATTCAACAGGATAACCTAGGCTTAGTCTTAATTTTGAGTATATTATGAACTCTACACACGAGGGATTATCCTTTGATTTGTATAGGTGAGGGCGGCCAGTTTGTCAGTTCATATGCTCACCATTTTGGGGACAAGACCGAGTAGGGAGCTGGGAACATAATAATACAAGATTGAATTCACTTCTTCTTGTCTTCAAGGTAAGTAGATGAGTGTTCCCTTAAGTGGTGTCTCCGAGATTTGAATAGAGGGCCCTACCCTCACATTGGCCCCAAGAGAGGTTTCTGTTTATTGGTTGGACCATAAACAGGTTGTTCATTAGAAGAGCACTGGTACTTAAGAAGTCAAAGGTAACCCAAGGGTAAAATGATAATTTGACCCAGTTGGAGTTACGAACACTCGTGAAAGACTAACTTATTGTTATTGGTCTATATTCGTGGACACAGAAATATATCTAGAGTGAGAAGAGTGCAGCTGTGGGTCTTTAGTGGAGTATACCCACGGTTAATGAATATTAATTAACTTGGTTAATGAGTTTAGCCAATTAATCTTATATCGTTGAAGCTTCTGATTTACGTGTCCACCAGGTCCTCTTGTTAGCTCACTAAAGGATATTAAAAGGGATGATTTGAATTGTTAAATCAATTTGAGGAAATTGTATATTAATATGATTAATATGTAATTGATTATGGATGTGATCTATAATTCAAATTAAATTGGAAAGAAACATTTAAATGAGATTCAAATAATTTTGAATTAGATTCACAAAAAATTAATTAATTAATAGAGAGATGTTGCATATATACATGTGATGTTTATGATAATTATATATATATACGCTAAATTAGATTTAATGTATAAATAGTTATTTAATTAATATGCTAATTAATTAAATAAGTGTTATTTAATTAATTGTGCTAATTAATTAAATAAATATTATTTAATTAATTATGCACAAAGAAAAATTAGAAAAAGACTAAGAAAAGGGATTGACTCTTCTCTATTAAAGTCTTCCTTATGGCCATTTTAGGGACACACAAACACACATAGAACACACAATAAAATTGCAAGCATTCATTGTGCAATTTTTTGCTAAGCAAGAAATCATCTTTACTCTCCCAAAAAGTTTTCTTCCTCACCCTCTTCCAATAGTTGGATACCACCTATCCTTCTATTGGAATTCTTGAGAATAATAAGGTTACTCTCGTGGTCGTGTTCGAGTTTGTTCGAAGAAATGTTCGTGTTCAAGATCGTTAGAGGAGTAATTCATTGGAACATCGAGAGGATCTTTCTAAGAGCTTGGGAATCTACAAAGTTAAGAATGGTTCTATGATCATTTCCCTATAACATGCTATTCACATGTTTATTCTACGTATATTCTGTTTTAGTTTACTGTTTTTATCTATGTAAAAAAATTGATTTGCGAGATGCAAGGCGTTCACAATAATTGGTATCAAAGCCAATATCTTGCATCTTCATTCTTCGTATTTTTCAAAACAAAATCAGGTTAAAGGTGGGTTATTAAATCTACATTTTGAATAAAGTTTGCAAGATTGGATGTTTCGATTTTGGCACTTAGATTACTTTTAATATAATTAAAATGTAAGGGCCTGTTATATTTTTTAGGCAATTTAATTCTTGCTTTGAGTTTGTAAGTCCGTGTCGATCGAAAGAGCAATGGTTGTTGAAGAGATCGAAGAAACAATGGTGTTTGGGGCAAGTTTGGAGACGAAAACAAGTAGAGCAGAAGCATTATGCCATTCAGTGTCGCGATGCTGCTATTGCAGCAGTTGCAACGCTGAAAGGCAAGGCATAATGCATCGAATTCGTAGCACTGCAACATTGCTCCTCATTATTGCACTTGCAACGTTGTAACGTTGAAAGGTGAGGTACAATGCATTGAATTCGTAGCACTGCAACACTACTCCTCAGCGTTGCATGCTCTGAAATTTAACAGAGTCATGGCGGCACATGCGGGAAGGCTGCAACTAAAGTTTTAGCCTAATTTTTTTTGTAATATTAATTAATTAAATTAATATAATAGTTATATTAATTTAATCAATTAATTTTGCATTAGGGTGCCAAAATTGGTCCAATTTTTTGTTGTTTAAATTAATTTAATTATGCACTGGATTAATATTTGAATTCATATTATATATTGTATGTCATATAGATTAAAAAATACCCACCTTAGGATAAACATGTACATACATCATAATTAAATATAAGAGTTATATTTTGTGGATGCATGATTAAACTAGCATGCTCATGCATCATACTATAAGTGTTATATTATAATGATGTATGATTACACTAAGCATGTCCATGCATCATGCTATATATTAAAATTATTATAATAAATAGTGGAATGATGTATGAGAATGCTTGGTTTTCATGTATGATTTATATAAGTGTTATATTTATCAAATGAAAATGGAATTTGCATTGAAAATGACATTACTTAGATAAATATAATTGTTGTATTTAATCGATGTCATTAGATGCACGTTTTTATAGTTTTAATAAAGCGTTAAAATATAAGTGTTATAGTTTTAATGAGATAGATTAAAATCTATAATCAAAAGTTGCATGTAAACATAGGTCCAAGTTAATTTAAATAATTTAAAATTGATCAACCTAGACTTATTTTATTTTTAATGGGATTAAGAATAGGTTAATCTTTTTAATTTGTTTTAATAGGATTAAAATGAAATTAATCAAAAGATTAAATTTATAAAATAATTGCCCATAAGAGATTTTTGTCTAAGGGATGTTCTGTCTAAGAGGGGGTATTTAAGCTGACGAAAACGGAATACTTCCACCTAAGAACCGACCTAGAAGATGAATTGGACAAATATTTTATAAGCATGCAATAAATTATTGATTTAATTAAAAAGTTTAATAAATGAATCAAGTATTGTTAAATCATTCAATATAAATGTTATATTAAGCAAATTAAAAGGACTTAGATAAATTCATTAGTTAGGTTTTAACTAAATATAATAAAATCTTAAAAATATTAGAATAGTTTAGTGGGAGGAAATTGGTATATGTGATATATCAAATTTCAGCTCTCACAATTCACACCGTGAGATTCATGTGTGGCTTCATATCTCCCTGGGCACGGCCTCCCTTTGGAAAGTGTTTGCATGGGTCAATAGCAAAGTAAATAGGGAAATTGTTCATAGTAAGTGGGAGAAGAACGCATGTCAACGTATCCTACAGTCTCCACCATTAGGTTGCACCGTGAGATTCTTATAGTCTGCTTGCTTATTGTTCTGGAGCGACCATCCCTTCGGAGGGCCTAATCATAAGAGTCGTAACAACATAAACTTCATTAATGGATAGGTTTTCTTAGGTTAATCTTCAACAGTTGTCTTTCCTTTTGGTAGCCTGTTGAAGCGTACCTTTGAGATCCAAAATGGGAGGGTCACACTTACGAGATGAATTAAGCTAGTTAATGAATCCTCGACCAAAAAAACAGTAGCTAAAGACTATAGGAATAAGAGTTATTTTGGTATTAATGATTGGCTGAGATTGTCTGAATTCAGGGAAGGAATAGATGATCATCCTTTGGTAGTTGTTACTCTAAGCCTTTGAAGTATCGTTGCAAAAATTAAAATCAACAGTTTAATTAGGGTTCTATATTTACATGTGTTTTTGTTAAATTGATTGAATAATTATGTAATGGGTTAAGACAAATATAACTAATATGGTCAATTAATTGTTATTTGTTTCAACATGTCTTCCACAATCATATCTTTGTTGGGGTTGATGCCTTAAATCTCATAGGGTCCTATAGTTTGTAAACATCTGTATGAACAAACAGTTTGATGATTTATAATATGAGATATTTTATTCACTCCAGTCTATGAAATATGAGATATTTTAGTTGCATTAACCACAAACCAATAAACTAAGATCCCTGATTATCGTTATAACTTAAGTATGTATGTGGAGACATACAATTGGATCGTGCTTTAAGTAATAACCTAAATGGCCTGTAGTATATGGATAAAGGATGGAAACCTTATCCTAGTGACACTACGAGTGTGGCTCGCTTTGTAGATGTTATAACTATTGTAAAGTGTTACAAATGGTCTGATCCTAATCATTCGTGTATTAGACATGCGAGTGGGGATACTCTATACAAAGAAGTTTGTATAAGACCGGACCACAAACTGTTTAATCTCGTTATATAATGTCGTTCATGATAGAGACTTTCATTTCACTAGGATGACCATCGGTAATATGACCTCAATCTTGAGTGAGTTGTGAACTCTTCCTTATGAGGGTGATCCTTTGATTTGCATGGATGCGAGTGGCTAGATCACCGACTCAAACTTACCACTTTGGAGATTCATCTGATTGGGGAGCTAGGAACTCAGCTACACAAGATGGAATTTACTCCTTCCCCAAAGCAGCAGTAAGTAGATAAATTGTCCCGTTAAGGGTTGAGAATAAGCAGCTCCCTTAAAGGCTGATTCCGGGGCTTGAACAATGTGGCGCTACACCTTTTCTTGGCCCAAGAAGGGTTTACTCATAGTGGGACTATGATGTATTGTTTATTAAAGGAATTAGTGGTACTTAAGGAGTAAGATGTAACTACAGAGGTAAAATAGTAAATTGGCCCAATTATACTTACGAGCGATTTGTGAAGGGTCATCGTAACTGTTGATTGGTTATATCCGATGGACACAAAAATATATCTGTAGTGCGAAGAGTGTAGCTGTCAGTCTTTAGTGGAGTGCCCAGTAGTTAACGGATGGTGGATATCGTGATTAAAGAGTTTAGTCGGTTATTCACATACCGTTGGAGCTTCAAGCTACAAGTCCATAAAGTCCCCTTGGTAGCTTAATGGATTCATGTTGAGAATCAGTTTTTGGGTTAGTTTAAAGTGTTCAAATTAACAAGAAGGAATTTGATTATATATGATATAATTAAATTAATTCAATTATATGTGATATAATTGATTTGATGTATTTGATACATTAATTGATTGGAGAAATTAATATAAATATGATTTATATTAAATTCCATAAAGGAGAAAAAGAACTATGGTTTATATATTACATATAATGTGATATTAAAACTATAGGTTATAAATATAATATGATAAATTAGTTATTATATTTATTTATAATAAATTAATTATAAGATAATTGATTTTCGGTTTTTTCTCCTAATAATCGACTTATTGGGAAGTTTTAATCAGTTTTTTGTAATTGATGGATAAAATGAAAATCATTTTCATTTTTCATAATCGAACGCACATAAAGAGAAAATTACACAATAACTTTGAGAGAGTAAACAATCAAGGATCGAGTATTCTGTACGATAGTCACTCGCTACTAAATGATCAAGTACCTTAGTCTATACAATAGACTTCTTCATTCTCCCACTTACTCAATCATTTACCTGATCGTCAAGTTCCTCCTTCCCTCTACCAAATCCATATAGAGCCCACACCTCCTGGATTCTCACACCGAGAATACCAAGATAGCCTAGTGGTGGTGTCTAGTTTTCAATCGAGGGTCAAGGATCGAGTTTTACTCGTTGTTGATTGAGGATATTCCAGAGGCGTGTTGTGTTCATGCTGTTGGGCGCCTTGCTATTGATCGAGGGAATACTAGAAGAAAAGTTCTTCAAAGGTATGCTCATTCTATCTCTTGTAGTTTAATTTCAAAGCATGTTGTAATTTAGTCCATGATACATAACTATTGTTGTTTGATTGTAAATGTCTTGTTCTTTCATAGTGGGATTTGGAACGATCTGCTTCCGCTCATTGGTTTTCTATATTTAAAGTTCCTTCACTTTATTCATGACATTACTTTGCAAAAGGAATTTTCAAAATAAAAGCTTATGTTTTTATAAATATACCACTCACTAGGCTTCCTAGCTCACATTTTTCAATATTTTTTTCATCCCAAGGTAACAAAAGAGTTCCAGGGATCCAAAGTTATTGGTTGCTTGAAAAAGTCAAGGTCTAGTCTGCCACCATCATAAAGTATTTTTTTGTCATGTGTTTGCTTGCATTTGGTTTGTAATTAAATAGCATCTACAGAGGTAGAGTCAGAGCTTGGTCTGTAATAAGTTGAATTCAAAGTGGTAATGTTGATAGAGGAGTAGATGTTGTGATGGACTAAGTTATGTTCTGTGTGGGTTATGTTATTACACAGGTCTACAAGATAACGCCTAAATCAAACAGGTTTAGAATATGTTAGTTTAACAAGTTCAGTTGGCAGTGGATGGTATCAGAGGGTTGACATCTGCTATCCTCACATCTCCCTTATGGAAAAAGAGGTGAATTTGGGATAGGGTGTGACATTATCTCCAAGTTTGAAACAATCGCTTATCAAACTACCAACGATCGTTTACAAAACTCCATATGATCACTAAGTAACACTAGACGATTGCCCACACATACACCGCGATCACTTACAAGGTACTACACGATTGCTTACCAACTACTACACCATCGCCTACCAAATGCTACACGTCGTTTAGCTCTGCTACACAATCGCTTAGTCGAAGTAGACGATGAGCGACACACTACATGGCCTCTCCACAACAGAGACTTTCGACTCCCACTCTCGAGAACTCTCCTTCCTCACTCCTGATATTCAAACTTCACTATCCCTTCTTTTCGTTTCTTTCTTCTTTTAAACCTCACCTTCTCCCAAAAAATTGGAAGTCGTCCTTAACCGATTCACACCTCTCTCCTCTATTATTTCTTTCTTGAGATTGCAACATAATTGGAGGCCTATATTACCTCCACTTTCACCTTTACCTTGTCTTCAGGGTAAAGTTCTGACTATCAACCCATTTCTTTAGCTGCGACACATGAAACACTAGATGTTTCGACACTTTTGTCTGAAGGTTCGACTTGTAAGCTACTGATCCCATTCTGTGCCACCACTTGATGTGCTCCATAATACTTGGGAGATAATTTCACATTTTTCTTATGCCAAACTGCAATAGGTCGCAACTTCACATACCTAATCACTAACTTGAAATCTAACATCGCGTCGCTCATTATCAGCAAACTTCTTCATTTTCTCTTGAGCCAGCCTCAAATGCTCCTTAAGCTCGCGCAATGCAGCATCTCTATCTCGCATCTGTTGGCCCAAAGTCGCATTGGTCATACAATCCTTCCTATAGTAAATCAACACTGGAGGTTGTCGTCCATACACAATCTAAAAAGGGGCAAAGCCAATAGAAGCATTATACTTAGTGTTATACCAATGTTCTGCCCAATGCCTCCAGTTAATCCATTCTTTCGGTCGCTCAACACAGCAGCACTTACAATACATTTCCATGTTGCGATTCACCACCTCTGTCTAACCATCCGACAGAGGATGAGAAACTATACTGCAATGGAGTTTGGTACCCGACAGTCGGAACAACTCTTGCCAAAAGTGACTCACAAACTTCTTGTCTTGATCCAAGACAATGGACTTTAGCACCCCTTGCAGTTTAACTATTTCTCTACAAGATGTATCTACTACAATACCAACATTTAAAGGGTGTTTCAAAGGCAAGAAATGAGCATACTCCACAGATCGATATGCTTCCACCGTCGTTTCTTGTTTAATAGCCAAGAATCTTCCACAGACCGATCCTTCTGTTAAAGATTGGAATCAGGCTAACATCCTTTTCTTCAAGTTTTCCCAATCTTCAAACGACTATCTATCTACCTCTGATCGATACCAGTTTAATGTGGTGCCATCAAAACTCACAATCGCCACCGTCATCTTCTCAGATTCAGTCAACTTATGAACTTGAAAATAACGATTTGCTCTATATAACCACGTGTCTGGATCGCTTCTGCTAAACACCGAAATTTCTACTTTCTTGCATTCACTCTGATCGCAAATCGCTTCTTCACTGGATGCTTTCACCGAACTATTTGTTCCGTACACCTTATTGGCATTCGATCCTTCTGCCTCTTCCATCACCTTTGCTTTTTCTTTGGCCATTTCCGTAACATAGGAAATGAACATTTGTTGATGTTTCTCTGCCTACAATCCCAAATTCTCAATGCTCTTCGCTAACAATGCTAATTTCTCCTCTATGGTTGGCAATTTTTGTATTTCGACTCGGAATCCAAAGATCTCTTGTTCTAGTAATTCCAGTTTCTCTTCAAAACGTTTCTGAACCATGCTTGCCCAGGTGATTACTCTGATACCAATTTATTAGGAAACTAATTGTTGAAAGTCTTTATTATCGTAACGTATTGATACAATCTTTCAGAATAGAAACTAAACGATGAATGAATTCTTTATTAAACGATATGAGTCAAATAGAGACTAGATGATCACTTATCAAACTACCAACGGTCGTTTACAAAACTGCATATGATCGCTTACAATCTCTACACGATCTCTGAGTAACATTAAACGATCGCCCACACACACACCGCGATCACTTACAAGGTACTACACGATCGCTTACCAAATTCTATATGATCGCCTACCAAATGTTACACGGTTGTTTAGCTTTGCTACACGATCGCTTAGTAGAAGTAGGCAATGAGCGGCATATTACGACAGCTTCTCTACGACAGAGACTTCCGACTCCCACTGTCAAGAGCTCTCCTCTCTCACTCCTGATATTCAGACTTCACTATCCTCTCTTTCCGTTTCTTTCTTCTTTTAAACCTCTACTTCTCCCAACAGAATTGGAAGTCATCCTTAACCGATTCAACCGACTCTCTTCTATTATTTTTTTCTTGAGATTGCAACATAATTAGAGGCCTATCATATTGTTGCCTTTCCATCTCCAAGTTGAGGGTTGCAAACTTCTCCATCTCCAAGTTTGATGGTTGCACTGTTGCTTCTCCATCTCCAAATTTGATGGTTGCATTATTGTTTCTCCATACTTCTTCGTTCCCAAGATTTGCTACTTTTCCATCTCCAAGTTTGATGCTTTCATTGTTGCTTATCCATCCCCAAGTTTGAGGATTATACTGTTGCTTCTTCATCTCCAAGTTAAAAGGTTGCATTACTGCTTCTCCATCTCCAAGCTTGATGGTTGTGCTATTGCTTCTCCATTTCCAAGTTCAAGCGTTGCATTGTTGCTTCTCTGTCCCTAAGTTCGAGGATTGCATTGCTTCTCTATCTCTATCTTCAAGGTCGATGGTTGCACTGTTTCTTGTTCCATTTCCAAGTTTGCAAATTGCACATATTGATGCTGGAAAAGTAATGCGTGATGTGTTGTTGTACATATCTGCAATGTGTCTGTTATATATCTACAATGTGTCTACTACATATTTGCAACTTGTCTGCTACATATCTGCAACTTGTCTGCTACATATCTGCAACATGTCTGCTACATATCTGCAACGTGAATACTACATGTCTGCTATATGTGTGCTACATATCTGTAACATATGTTGAACACATCCACGAGTGGATGACGTATTGACGTCAATATAATCACTGTTGGAGTTGGTGTGCTAACCTCACAACAAAGGATGGGCTAGTGTGTTCCACCATATGTTGGCGCATGGGGATACAACAACTTCACAATAAAGGATGGGCTGGTGTTACCCATCTAAGTTCGCACATAGGGATGCATCAACTTCACAAGAAAGTCCCACCTAAGTTGGCACATGGGGATGCATCAGCTTCACAACAAAGGATGAGCTAGTGTGTCCCATCCTAAGTTGGTGCATAGGGATACAACAGCTTCACAACAAAGGATGGGCTAATGTGTCCTATCCTGAGTTGGCACATAGGATGCAACAGTTTCACAATAAAGGATGAGCTAGTGTGTCCCACCTAAGTTGGCATATGAGGATGCATCAGTTTCACAAAAAATGATGGGCTAGTGTGTCCTCCCCTAAGTTAGTATATGGGGATGCAGCTCTACAACAAAGGATGGACTAGTGTCACATCCTAAGTTGATGCATGAGTATTTCTATGTACTTGCAAGAAAAAACATTCTAAGTGGATAAGTTTAGTTATCTTGGAATTCACCTTTATCAAGTAGTGATTGAACTTTCAATTTTGAAAGTAAAGAGAATCTAAAAAAATTAATAGAAAAAAAATTGGGGGCACCAATAAAAAAGTCAAAGTCTTTTGGTTTCTTTGGAAGGAAAAAAAAAAGAATAAAAAGAAATAAAAGGAAAGGAAAAGAAAGAAGAAAAAAAAGTAAAAGAAGAAGAGAAATTAGAGAAGAAAAGAAGGGAAAAAAGTAGAAGAAAAAGAAGAGAATGAGAGGAATATATGGGTGGATAATATTTTATCCAAATCTTAATTTTATTCAGGTTGCCTGTGGAAATTTTAGTCTTTTGGAAGATTTTGATGAGATTTAAATCCCGTTATCTTTAAATAAAAAAATGAAAAAAGATTGAAGATAAATCCAAATTCAAATTATTCGAATTTTGTTGAACTTTAAACCCAATTTTATCTTTAAAAAAAATCTTGGATTCAAATTAGATTTTAAGAAATGGAGTGGGTTTGCATATGTTATGAATTGGACTTGAAAATTCCTTCAAATTACCATGAGGATCATTTTGGGTATAGTCAAATTTTAGTCAATTCAAAATCTATAATTTTATCCAATTCAAAATCTGTAATTTGAATCTTAAAATTGGTTGGATTTCCCGATTTACATTTTGGTAAATCCAAATTTATCCCGAGCCCAGTGGTCAACTCAAAATTCAAATCCAAATTTAGACTTGTTTCCAATTTAAGCCGAGATTTGGAATTTCGATAAAAGGTATCAAAGTCTTAAATCGGATGTTATTTAGATGTTTAATCCAAAATTTATTGAATTAGTTTTTATCTTCGAATCAAATTAAATCGTGGATATGACTTTCAATTTATCTCAAATTTAGATTAGAGGCCTAACTAAATTTATCCTAAAACAAAATTGAGTTAAATTCAAATTTCATCTCCCAATTTGATACATCAAATTGAGCCAAAATCAAGAATAAGTTACTTGTATTTTGATTTCAACCTTATTTCAAATTAAAATTTGGACATAATCCAAATTTTATCCCAAATTTAAATAAAAGTTTAAGTTTTTATCCTCGTGTTAAATTCAATTGTGGATTAAAAAAAAACTCAAAATTTTCTCAAATTAAAATTTGGTCATATTCCAAATTTTATCTCAAATTCAAATAATCCAAAATTTTGAGCATATTCCAAATTTGTCTCAAATTCAAATTATCCTAGGCTTTTATCCTCAAATCAAGTTAAGATGAAGATAAGACTTCAAACTTATGTCAAATTAAAATTTGGTCATATTCAAGTTATCAAGTTTAGGCTTTTATCCTCCATCCAAGTTTTTTTTTTAAAAAAAAAAACTGAAGTAAAACATAAACTTATCTCAAATTAAAATTTAGTCATATTTCAAGTTTTATCTCAAATTCAAATGATCAAGTTTAAGCTTTTATCTTAATCCAAGTTTTAAAAAAGAATGAAGGTAAAACACACACCTCAAATCAAAATTTGGTTATATTCTAAATTTTATCCCAAATTCTAGTCAAAATTCATAGTTTTAATTGACACATCAAATATAGTCAAATTCAAGAGCATACAACTTGTCATTTGATTTCAACTTTATCTTTTTTTAGATTTACCCACTCATATATATGCATAAATCTTGAAAATGACATTTGTTGAATAAGAAATTTTGGATCAATAACAAATTGCCACGTTATTTACCAAATTAATGACGAAATTATAAATCATAAGATTTGGAAACTAATTAAAGGTTGACAAATGTCCTAAATTGAAATTAAAGGCATAAATTGGCAAATCTAATGGTACCATGTATTTTCATCATGACCATTGAATTGAATAATTTAATTTAGCCCAATTTAATATTATTATTTGATCTAAAGTCCAGTTGAGTCCAAAAATAGGTTTAATTTAGTCCAAATGCTAAATAAGACCCAAATTCATTGAGTTGGGCCCAATGACCAGGTCCATGGACCAATCAAACCCAAGCCCACGAGATCTACTAGAAAACTTTATGAATAGAGGAGTTCTTCTCCATTTGAAGGGTCAGAAAATTTTCCAGTCTAGGAAGCCCAAAGAGAATTTTCCCAACAATCATAAGACTCTCCGTCTTCTGAAGTTGCATACTTTGAAGATACAAAGACTCTACCAAGACTTCAACTTCAATAACATCACGCATTGTGTTTCCTCGAGTCAAGCGTACACATCCAACTGAGAGAGAATTAGAGGATCAAGTATTAGAGACCAAACCACATCCCCATCAAATCAACATCAATACAAGTTCAGCTCCACGCAATGAGTTTCTCTAAAAACCTCATGCGAACACACATATCATAAAAACTCATAAGTAAGATCAACATTTAAAAACTTAATTGATGTAGTCCTTTTATGATTCATTAGGTTTAGGGTTACTTTCCTTGATTGATTAGAATTAGGATTAGTTTCTTTGGTTTACTAGGATTAATTAGTTTCTTTATAAATAGAATGATTGTCTTCTTGTTTGGATAACTTTTGATCAATAGTAAAATTCTCTCATTTGGTATACACCAATTGGTATTAGAGCATCAAGATGTCTTGAACTTGATGATGGAAAAGAAACCAATCATGGTCGAGACTTCCCAAAATAAAGAGGCAGAGACGCCATTGTCCTATCACAGAAGGCCTTAACCTTATGCTTACGACTTTGATAGAGAATATGTCTCTTCGGTTGGATCAAGTTGCTGCAAGGCAGAAACAATTACAAGACATTGTAAAACCTCATTGAAGGTATAAACTATAATGAAATCTTGGTAATTAAGAAAGTCCACATAACATCTTCCAACTTCAAATCTTTCCAAAAAACATTCAAGAACCACCACTTAGCATCCAAGAACAACCAATACCAAGAGCCTATCAAAGAAGACACCAACATTTCGAGAATATATCAAGCGAAAAAGAGGGAAAAGAGGAGTTTAGATAGTAGGATATGTAAAGAAGAGGTCGTAAACCACAATTTTAAAGGGAGGAACACAACGATTACATAGTAAAATTGGACCTACAAAATTTATTTGGTAAGTGTGATAAGCTTTTCTTGAATGGATCAAAAGCGTAGAGAATTTTTTTAAGTATGCCAATATTCCAAATAAGAAGAAGGTAAATTTAGTTGCATTCAAACTAAAAAGGGTTGTTGTTGCATGGTGGGAATAAATTGAAGAAAATCAATTGAGGTGTGGAAAAGAACCCATCAAAACTTGGGAAAGAATGAAGGAGATGATGAGAGAATAATTTCAACTAGCTCAATATGAACAAATCCACTATGACTAATATCAAAATTGTCGCAGGCTTCACGGAATGTAGCGAAATACACAGAGGAATTTCACCAATTAGACGCTAAAATCAACTTGACAGAGAGCGAGGACCACCTCATTGCCCAATTCGTAGGAGGTCCACACTCGAATATCAAAGAGAAAGTTAAAATTTACCCTCTCACCTTCTTATGAAGAACAATCAACAAGATCGAGAAGAATACTAACGTAGGAAAATACCACATTGAAATTCAAAATAAATATGGGGCAAACTTCAAAGACTACCTCAAATCAGCCAACATCTTCTTCCAAAGATAAAGAAGTTGAACAACAACCAATGAAGGACAAAGTGAGTGAACAACAATCAAGAAAGCACAAGAGAACCCTTACAACAAACCAAACATAGGAAAATGTTCAGATGCAGACAAAAAGGACATCTTTCCAATAATTTTCAATCAAGAAAGACATTGATCATTCATGAAGAGGAAAATCTTGAAGATAAAGAGAATGAGTCTACCGAGGAAGAAGCCATCGATAATGTAGAAGTTGATGATGGAGCATAACTCTCTTGCGTGGTTCAAAGGTTACTCCTTGCACCTAAAATAGAAACTCCACATCAACAACATACTTTATTCAAGACCCAACGAACTATAAACAATAAGATTTGTAATGTTATTATTGACAATAGGAACAGTGAGAACATCGCGTCCAGAAAATTGGTAAAAGATTTTAATCTCGAAATGGAACCCCATCCAAATCCATATAAGGTCAGTTGGATAAAAAAAAGGTGGTGAAGCACTGGTAAAAGACATTTGTACCATACAATTATCAATTGGTAATAGTTACAATAACCATATTATATATAACGTTTTAAACATGGATGTGTGCCACGTTCTATTAGGAAGACCATAACAATATTACCTCCAAATCATCCATAAGGGTCGAGACAACATATATGAGTTTTAATGGATGGACAAGAAAATTGTCCTTCTACCATTACATAATCAAGCACCACAGAAAAAGAGCAACAAGGGCGACAAAAGTGGGAGTTTATTCACTATACAAAAGGGAAAAAATTTTGTCAAAGAAGTTGAGAAAAATATTTGGAGTCTCATTGTTAAAGGAACCAATGGGGTATAAGATAAAATCGCTCTTCCTAAGGAGGTGGAATAATTATTTGCAGAACATCCTTCCTTAATGAAAACACCTAAAGGCCTTCCACCACTTTGCAACATCCAATATCAAATTGATTTTGTTCCCCTAGCAAGCCTACCACACATTCCTCATTACAAAATGAGCCCGAAATAATATCAAATTCTCCATGACCAAGTGTAAGAGCTACTTCACAAAGGATGTATCCAACCTAACATTAATCGTTGTACATTTCCAGCATTGCTAACACCTAAAAAAGATGGGAGTTGGCGGATGCGTGTTGATAGCAAGGAAATAAAAAAAAATCACTATTAGTTTCCCTATTCCTTGAATTAATGACTTATTGGATCAATTAAGAGGATTTTTGAATATAGATATAAAAAAAGGATACCATCAAATAAGAATTCGATTGGGTGATGAGTGGAAAACAACATTCAAAACAAATGAAGGATTATTTGAGTGGCTAGTCATGCCATTTGGAATATTAAATGCCCCAAGCACCGATTCTTCTTCCCTTTCCCAATAAATTTGTAGTGGTCTACTTCGATGATATCTTAATCTATAGCAAGACAAAAGAAGAACATTTAAAACATTTAAAATTTGTTTTGACCAGTCTTGAGAATAACAAACTTTTCATCAACCCAACCAAATATTTTTTTTCTTTGCTAATGAAATTTCTTTCTTAGATTATTATTGAAGAGTGTGGTATTAAGGTCGTTCCTATTAAGATCAAAGCAATAACCAATTGGCCTACCCCCACTTCTACTAAACAAGTCCAATCCTTTTTAACTTCATTTTATAAAAAATTTATTAAAAGCTTTAGCTCTATACCAACCCTACTTACTGATCGTCTTAAAAAATGAGCTTTTAAATGGGAGCAACTTTAAGAACCTAGTTTTTAAGCCCTTTAAAAACCACCTATCCGAGAGCCCTGTCTTATAACTACCAAACTTCTCACTTTTTTTTTTTTTTTTGAAGTAGCCGCTAATGCTTCAGAAGTAGGCATAGAAGTTGTTTTAACACAAAATAAACATCCTCCTGAATACTTTAGTAAAAAGCTTAGTGAATCAAAGTTAAATTAGAGTACTTATGAGTTTGAATTATATACATTAGTAAGACTCTCAGATAATGGGAACAATCTCTCCATTATAGGGGATTTGTCTTTTTGATTGATCACTTCTTTCTTAAGTCCATTCAAGCACATAAACATAAGTAGGATGCATGGAATATGAATTTCCTTTCTCCAACAATTTAATTTTGTTATAAAATATCAATCAGGAAAAGAGAACAAGGTGAAAGATGCTCTTAGTAGACAAGAAAGCCTATTAACAATACTTAGAACTGAAGTAATTGCTTTTGAACATCTCTCTGACTCATATGATAATGACTCAGATTTTGGTAAAGTTTGGTTGCAATGCACAAATCATGTTAATTTAGCTGATTTTTCATATTTTTTTTATGGATACCTTTTCAAAGTTGATTTATTATGCATTCCTCACACATCTTTAAAAGAGATTCTAATCAAAGAACTTCATTCAAGTGGTCTCTCTGGACACTTTGGAAGAGATAAAACATTAGATCTCGTAATTCAAATATACTATTAGCCTCAGTTAAAAAAGGATATTCTTGTCAAATAACAAAAGGATCTTCAACCAATGTAGGATTATACACCCCTTTACCAACTCCAACAAATATTTTGGAGGACTTATCTATAGATTTCATCCTTGGTCTACCACGTACTCAAAGGAACTTTGACTCAATCATGGTTGCAGTGGATTGCTTTAGTAAAATGACTCACTTCCTACCATGTAAAAAGACTCATGATGTTATACAATTGTTTGTTACTAACCTATTTTTTGAGAAATTACCAGATTACATGGAATTCCCTGTACAATTATTTCAGATAGGGATGCCAATTTTCTTAGTCATTTTTGGAAAACTTTATGGAAAGAATTTGATACTACACTCAAGTATAGTTCAACAGCTTATCCGCAAACTGACGGATAAACCGAGGTGAGGAACCGCATGCTTGGAAACCTAACTTGTTGCTCATTAGTGACCATCATAAGCAGTGGGATCTTATCTTGGGACAAACTGAATTTGCCTTCAATTTTATGAAAATTAGATCAACGAGGAAGTGCCTATTTAAAGTGGTTTAACTAAAATGTCAAGGTTAACTATGGATTTGATAAACTTACCTACTTATATTGATATTAGCATTGAAGCAGAGTCAATGGCTGATCAAATTGCTGAATTCCATAAAGAAGTCCAAGCCAATATTAACCAAGCCAACTAGACTTATAAGAAGATTGTTGACAAGCATAAACGATTTCACCAATTTAATGAAGAAGATTTAGTGATGATTCACTTGAGGAAGAAATCGCTTTCTCGTTGGGACCTACAACAAACTAAAAAATAGAAAGCTTGGACCATTTTAAATAACCCAAGTTGGAGCCAACACTTACAATTTGATCTTCCATCAAATTTAAACATTAATCCAATATTTGATGTCGTTGACATTCATTTATACAATGCTCCTGATGGCTTCCAATTACCACCCTAATTGAAGAAAACTCAAGGACGAGTTTGATTTTAAGGGAGTGCATTATGATGTAGTCCTTTTATGATTTATTTGGTTTAAAATTAGTTTCCTCAATTGATTAGGATTAGGGTTACTTTCCTTGATTGATTAAGATTAGGATGAGTTTCTTTGGTTTACTAGTATTAGGATTAGTTTCTTTGATTTACTAGTATTAGGATTAGTTTCTTTATAAATACAGTAATTGTCTTCTTCTTTGGATAACTTTTAATCAATAATAAAATTCTCCCATGTGATACATACCATTGATTTTCAAAAATAAAAAATAAAATATTTATCAAACAAAGTATACACCCAAGTCAGAAACAAAATTGAAAAAATGAGGGGCAAAATTGAGTCCATCAAAAGTAAAATGGATGCCAAGTTGTGTTAATAAAATAAACATAAATAAAGAAATAAAAGAGGAAGAATATATAATTTCCTAAATTGTAGCTAACATAAAAATAAATAAAGAAATAAAAGAGGAAGAATATATAATTTCCTAAATTGTAGCTTTATGAAGGCAAGACTTGGGAAATAAGGCATTCTTTGCTTAGTGAAGCAACATGTAGTAAAGGAAGATCCTCATAAGGGAAACAAGGTAAATAAAAAATGGAAATAGTTCTTAAATATGCTTATTAAGTTGAGACTACCTTTTAACATCTTTGTTAAGCCCCTCCCTTTCCAAGCAAAATGTACTACTATCACATTTTAATTCACATAATATTCATCAATTTTAATATCAAAGTTCTCATTACCCAAGTAATTGACTATATGTTTCCCATTAAAATGAAATTGACTTACACCTAATCCTTGTAGTAGGTAATTTGCAACCTTAAATTACTTTTAAATATTTGTCTCATTTAGAAGATTGGGTTAATCTTTATAAGATAGTAACTTAACCATATTATTATTACGTTTAAAAATTCAAGCATAATTTGATAGATAGGATACAATTTACCATTTCAAATGTCATAGTTTGATCTCCAACTTCACAAAATTTTAGTTAATTTTCATATTTAGAAAGTTCTCTTCCATTTGTCAAGAAAAAAAACTTTATACGAGTTTTTTTAAAAAATAGTTACATGAGTTATTGTAATAAAATTTTAATTTAAATTATTAGCTTAATTTAGGACTCTGTAGTAATTAGTTTTTATAAAACATTGAGGTATGTGAAGTTTTTTCCTCACATATATCATAGGGGTGTTCAAATGATCCAACAATACAAACAACTCAGACTATTCAATCCAAAATGTAAGGGTAGGATTGGGTTAAGCTTTTTTTTTTTTTGTTGGGTTGGATGGAGTTGCGGGTTGGCTAAAAGAAATTTTGGTTGACCCAACCCAACCCAACTAGATATATATATATATATTTCTCTTTGTTTAAAGGCTATTTACTTTGTATTGATTGATTTGTGAATTTTTAACATTTTTCTTTTAAAATTGTTATGATATTTGTTTTTGTTTAAAATTTATAATAAATATCATAGATATTTGGTATTTAACATTTGAGTTTTATAAGAGTTTAGTTATTAGTCATGTGTTGTAGATAAGTTTACATATTTTTAATTAAAAAAACATAAGTAATAACCCAACAATCCAACTCAATCCAATCCGAATTGTGAGGGTTGGGTTAGGTTGAGTTGGAGACTTTATTTGGGTCGCAACCCAATCAAACCAAAATTTTAGACCGATCCAAAAAAATACCCTCAATCCAATGTACACCCGTAATTAATGTCTATAGTAAAATCAGTTTTTGAATAAAAAAAATAAAGATGTATTTTGAAATACTTATTCAACGTTGTATGTTTCTTTTGTTTTTTGTTTTTTATTTTTAGTATAACTCAACATTTTTAGATGATCAATGATTTCGTCAATAATAATTATATTTTCTTTTAGGCTAATGATACATCATGACAGAGAAACCTACAATGAATACAAAATAAAATAATCCATATACGTATGGAACACATCCATTAATATATTTTCTAAAAAAAATTCAATCGTATATATTTTTAATTGATATACTTTTAATAATTATACTTAAATTTAGTCCATGGTTTGATTTTTTTTTTTAAAATTATCTTTATTATTTATTAGCCTTGTCACCATAAATTTGGAAACGTCATAGTGGATTTTGTTACTTAAAGATTATTATTATTATTTAATCAATTTCGATAAAGATTAGTTTCGAAGGACTGAATTTAAAATCTATAGAAAATAGTATAAAGAATAAAATTGAACTATGTCCAAACATTAATTAAAAAAAACAAAAAAAACAAAAAACTCACTACCACGGAATCAAGGGTCAAATCAGTTCACAAGAGAAAATGAACCAATTTAGGAAGTTGAATCAAGACACCTAGGGATAGTATGAACAAAGAAGGGAAAGGAAAAAAAAAAACCTTTTTAGTCTCTAAGTTTTAGTTTTAGTTTTTATGGTTGTTTCAAAATATTACATTGAGTTTGATTTAAATTTAATCTAGTTTTAAAATGTTATAAATACACCCTTAAGATTGAACTTTGTTTCAATTTGGTTCTCGTGTTTCAAAATTTACACTTTTAACTTTGATGTTTTTATTAAATACTCACTTTTAGTCTTTGATATTAATGTCTATTAATTAATTTAAAATAATTATGAAATAAAATTTTAATTTTAATATTGATGAATAATAGTTAAACATAATTAATTATAATTATTTAAAATTAACTAGTAGATATTACCACCAAATAGAGTAATAATCGGTTCAGTTTTTGTCAGTTTTAGGGCCAACGAATAATTGGTTTTGGGGCCAACCAAGAATCAAACCAAACCAATGGTTTTATAAAGAGTGGATCCAAATCAATATCCAATACAGAACAAAATTAATGAATTAGTTTTTATTTAGTTCAATTTAATATCAGTTTGGTTTATGATTTTGATATTTTCTTTTATTCTTTTCCAAATTTTTATTTTTATTTTCACTTTTGTTTTGAATTGCTTTTTTTTCGCTAATTTTAAATTGAAATTAGGTCTATTTTTTTAATAATTGAAATTTGATATTTGATTTCTTTTGGATACTTTTTTTAATAAAAAATATACATGCGTCATAATAATTCATATTTTTTAAAAAAATCAAATAACCACGTTAACTAAAATACTAAAAGATATATAATGTTAGAATTTATTTTTTAGGACATATATATACCCTTGGCTTGATTCGATTTTGATTGATTTTTTAAATAAAAAATCAATCCAAATCAATATTTTTTGGTTTTTACCAAATACAAATCAATATGTTCAATTTAGGCTAAAAATCAAATCAAACCATTAGATCGATACGATACGGAGAAAAAAGTTGAAAGGAAATTCAAAACTCAAAACAAAAAAGGTAACATATTGAAAGTTGGAAACAATTATGTAAAGAGGAATTGCGTAAGGTTAAGATATAATGTGGTGACAGTGAAAAGGCAAAGGGAGAAAGAAAGAGAAGCAAAAATCAAAGGCAAAGAACGAAGAAGGAAGGAAGAAAGAAACGAAAGAGAATCGAGAGAGCTTCCCTTCCTTCTGTGTTATTTTGAAGTTTAGGTCTGGATTTTCCTTCAACAATCTTAACTTCCATGACTTCCCTTGTGGGTTTCTTGCCTATGAATCGCTTCGATATCGTCCAGATTTATCGTCAATACTGTGGTAACAACTTCCTGTTCTTTCCCCACTCTTTCAAATTCTCGGTTCCGCCCTTTTTCTCTTCAATTCTCACTCAACTTTTGTTTCCTTAAACCTTTAGAATCGATTGCAGTATTTTTTGTTCATAGAAATCTATGTCTGCTTCTTGTCTTCTTGCTGATGTATGTTATCTTTGAAGATATGGGTATGTTAAAGATTTGGGTGCTTTTATTTATTTTTTAAAAGATGGTTAGTTGATAAGTGATTTTGGATGGTTAAGAAGTTAAGATGTATTTGGTCTGAAGAAGTGTAGGTGCCCTTATTTTTATTGGGTTCTGCTTCTGCATTAATAGTTTGGATGATAAAGAATGTAAAAGATTCAGTTTATGGTGCTTCTTTTGGAGCATATGATGCATCAGGTCTATGTTCATTTTCTGCTTTGGTCAGTTAGCTTCCTTAGAGAATTATGAATTAATTTTTCCAAATGAGCACTTTTATTACTTGTAGGTTGTCTGAGGAATAGTACTTTTTGCGTCTCTCAGAGGACATCCGAAAAAATTGGAACGATACATAGAAGATTTGTGTGGCCCTTGTACAAGGATGGTGCAGAAATCGAGTATTGATCCAGAAAAAGAAGCTCTAATTACTGTATTATGATTTCAGAGTCTGAACCTGCAGCCTTTTAGGAGGAGAAGTTTGAGTCTTCTTAATTCTTATGGACAGATAAAACTATATTGTTTTATACTTTACGAAGAAATAAAATAGTTTAGCTTTTCTGTTAGATGACAGCAAACCAGAGTAAGTGGAACTGAGAAAATGTGGGGTTAGTGGAGCTGAGTGGAAACACTAAATTCTACGGAAAGAAAGACAAATACTATCGTGTTCTGGCTCCTGATTGTTTAGATTCAAGATAGTTATATCATATGTGGTGATCACTTCTTTGTGTCATTGAATAATTGTTATCATGTGCATGGGTTTCTTCTGTCTACTGATTGTGTCAAGGTCTTCCTATTTTAGTTTGAATGTATTACCTCTTTGTTTCATGGAAAAAAGATCAAGATTGTGATTTCTGAAATCTCTCTTGTTGATTAAACTATGAATTAACGTACTCCAGTCTGATTTGCATTGCATTTGGAAATCATATTAGCAATTAATGGAGACTTAACTTGTTTACTAACTTGTTTATAGATATTCGATCTCAAAATGGCTTTTGTCATGGGAATGAAGAATCTGGACAAGTTGAAACACAAATGGCTAAAAGTCCAAAGCAGGCACTTGCAGAGCTCTTAATATATGTGCAATCATCACTGCAGATGGGGTATATCCCTCAAAACCAATACTGTATACCTTGTGATGCTTTGTTAGTTGTACTCTGTGTCAATAGGCTTCGATATAAAGCATTTACTCTGTTTTATACGATTCAATATCTTTTGTCCTTCCAAACTAAGATATTTTCCATACATTTTTTAACTGACAGATATATGAAACTAAGATTGTTCATCTACTCAATTATCAAATGAAAATAATTTTTAATATCAGACATGGATGCTTGCAAGTTTGATTTCATTTAGTTCTGGTTTGGTTTAGTATTTTCTTGCAGTTCAATAAAAAGGAATGTTACATGGAGAAAAACTAGACATGCCAAATTTACAACTGGATAAATGAGGCCATCTCATGTCATTTTTGTACTTCTGTAGCTTTACATCGTATAAGAAATACATTTGATTACAGCATAAAAGTTTTTCTTATATTAATCTAGGTTATCTGAAAAGTATAAATTATATTTCCAGGAACTCAATTGTTTATGAACTATCGAAGCTGATGTCATATCTAAACTTTATGGTAAACTCCTTATCAGTTTTCTTGGTTTTATACTCTACTCTAGTTTCCTTTAATTTGGCAAGCTTTTGGTATTAGCTGGTGGCAATGTTAAATTTTTGTACTTTGAATTTGACGATTTTATTTTGTAGGTAGACTTTTCAGAATTTTCACGCTTCTACGAGTTTGTCTTTTTTGTTTGTCGGGAGAATGGTCAAAAAAATATCAGTAAGATTTCTTCTCTAGATTTGAATATAAAAATATGTTTTTGTTTCCTAACGTGAAAGATAACATGAAATGTGCACTGGATAAGTTGTTTTTCTTACATTCTGATATATATATATATATATATTTATTTGAATTACAGCTGTTAGTATGGCAGTTAGAGCATGGAGATTAGTTTTGAATGGAAGATTTCGGTTACTTAATCAATGGTGTGACTTTGTTGAGGTAACCTTTTCCCCCTTCTCTTTCATTCTGTTACTATCATTTTCATTAACTTGGGTTTATGCGACCTAACAATTATGGAACATATGTACAGACACATCTGGATAAACGCTCATAGATATATTTTACAAAAATGCATGCGGAGAGAATAATAATCTTATTCATTAATCAAGCTGAAGATATATATATATATATATAGGCAACTAAGAAACCCTATTCTAGGAGATATAAAATTACAATAAAGGATAACTAATCATAATTACAATATAAATACATATTATAACACTCTCCCTCAAGCTGGAGCAAATATGTCAATCATGCTCAGCTTGTTGCACAAATAGCTTATTCTTGTTTCGTTTACTCCTTTAGTAAGGATATATCCCAATTGTTCTCCAGTCTTCACATATCCTGTAAATATCAACCTTTCTTGTATTATCTCGTGAATAAAATGATAGTCCACTTCAATATGTTAATTCGTTCATGAAATACTATTTTGGATGCAATGTGAAGAGCAGTTTGATGATCACACCATAGTTTAGCTGGCACAGTAACACTGAAGCCCATCTCAGATACAAGTTGATGTATCCACACTATTTCACATACAGATTGTGTCATAACTCTATTCTTACTCAGAGTGAACATTCTGTTTTACTTTTCCACGACACCAAGTTTCCTCCTACAAATACACAATATCCATAAGTCGATCTTCTATCTTCTCGAGATCCAGCCCCATCAGCATCTGAAAAACATTCAACCTTTGTATGACCATGATCTTTATATAAGATCCCACGTCCAGGTGGGACTTCTAGATAACATAGGATTTGTTCAACTGTAGCCCAATGATCCACTGTCAGGGAAGACATAACTGACTCACAATACTCACAGAATAAGCAATGCCAGGTCGTATCACTGTTAAATAGTTTAACTTATCTTCTATATCTCTCAGGATCTTTAAACATTTCTTCTTAGCAAATTGCAAATTTGGTATCATCGGAATACTACATGATTTAACTCCTAGTTTATCTGTCTCAGACAACAAATCAAGTGCATATTTTCGTTGGGACAAGTAAATACCTTTCTCGCTTCTCATTACTTCAATACCCAAGAAATACTTCAATGGCCCCAAATCTTTGGTAGAAATTGACCTTGAAGAAAAGTCTTGAGAGAAGATATACTTGATACATTATTTCCAGTGATAACAATATTATCAACGTATACAACAAGTAAAGTAATACCATTGTGAGATCGTCGATAGAATACAAAATGATCGGACGTACTTTTCTTCATAACAAAACATTCGAGTGCTTGACTAAATTTACCAAACCATGCACGAGAACTTTTTTCAATCCATACAAAGATTTTCGAAGACGACACACCTTATCATTCTCCCCCTGAGCAACAAACTCAGGTGGTTGCTCCATATAGACTTCCTCTTGAACACCATAAAGAAAAGCATTCTTAATGTCAAGTTGATGCAAAGGCCAATTGTGAGTAGTAGCCATCGATATAAATAGTCGAATATAAGTTAATTTGGCATAAGGAGAAAATGTATCAAAATAATCAGTCCTATAGATTTAGGCATAACCTTTGGCAACAAGACGAGCTTTCAACCGAGCCACTGTTCCATCGGGATTGACCTTTATAGCAAACACCCATTTACACCCAATAGCCTTCTTTTTAGTTGGACGGGGAACGAGATCCCAAGTACCATTATCATCCAAAGCAGTCATCTCCTTAATCATTGTACTACGCCATCCGGGATGAGATAAAGCTTCATGAACAGAGTTAGGGATAGAGATGGAATCAATAGATGTGATAAAGGATTAAGTGGGAGAAGACAACTGATTATAAGAAACAAACGAAGAAATAGGATAAGTACTAATGCGTCTACCTTTTCAAAGGGCAATGGGAAGATCATCACTTGGTCCTGGATCAAATGTCGAAGAAGATAGTTGTGGAGTACATGGGCCTGAAGGTGGCTGGGGAGGACACCTGGAGTAGGACTTGAGTAACTGGAGGGTCAGAAGGAGGAGACACGGAGGAAGGTGGAGGAGAGGATGGTGTAGAAGAGGTAATCTCATAGATAAAAAGATCATCCATCCTCTGACACGGACTCGACAGTGATGGACTAAAGGGTATATCTTCGAAAAATATAACATCAGGAGAAATGAGATACCTATTTAGAGTAGGACAATGATAACGATAACCCGTTTGAACATATATAGCCTAAGAAAATGCATTTCAAAGATTCTGGATCTAATTTGGTATTATTTGGACGAATATCCCGAACAAAACAAACACAGCCAAAGATCTTAAGGGCAATAGGAAACAAAGATTTCGTAGGAAAAAGAGTACGATGAGGAATCTCTCCATTGAGGACAGAGGGAGACATTCTATTAATTAAGAAGCAAGCAGTGGACATAGCATCTGCCCAAAATTGCTTTGGAACATGCATTTGAAAGGACAAGGCACGGGCTCTTTCAAGGAGGTGTGTGTTCTTTCTTTCAGCAACTCCATTTTGAGATGGAGTGTCTGTGCAAGAGGATTGATGAATGATGCCATGACTATATAAGTAAGATCCAAGTACATGAGAGAAATATTCACCAACATTATCAGTTCGCAAGGTTTTGATAGAGACATTAAATTGATTTCGAATCTCAACATGAAAAGCACAATAATGAGACAATAACTCAGAACAATTTTTCGTTAAATATAACCAAGTCACACGAGGATAATCATCAACAAAAGTAACAAAGTAACGAAAACCTGTTTGGGACACAACTAGACTACCTTTTCCTTTTCTTGCCCGTTCCTCTGACGTTGGGGCTTACAATTCACCTTGTGACTCATTCCTTCGGTTGAGTGTAAGGACCCCAAATATCATAATAGACTAACTCAAAAGGAGCACTGACTCGTTTATGAACTCAAGGACTAGAACTAAGGTAATGAAACTTAGAAAACTTACACGAATCACAATTCAAAGACGACAAGGAATGAAATTCTGGATAGAGTTTCTTCAACACGAACAACGATGGATGACCCAAACGCAATGAACTTCAAATGGGGATGTAACTTCAAAGCAATTCACAACTTTCAATATCTGATGGTAAAAAATGTAAAAGCCTCGCGACTCATGTCCTTTACCAATAATCTTCTTCATCATACGATCTTGAAACAAGCAATAACCAAGAAAAAACGAGACAAAATAATTAAGGTCACGAGTAAGCTGACTAATAGAAATTAAATTAAAGACAATGGTAATACAAAGGACAAAGAAAGTGATGGAGTGAGAGAAATGGTATTGAATCCAACAAGAAAAAACAAGACAAAACAATTAAGGTCACGAGTAAGTTGGCTAATAGAAATTAAATTAAAAGATAATGGTAATACAAAGGACAAAGAAAGTGATGGAGTGAGAGAAATGGTGTTGAATCCAAGAATAGAGGAGGTTGATCCATCTGCCAAAATGACAGACGAAGATGAGATAGGGGAGAAAGGCTTTAGAAAATAAGTTAGAATTATCTGTCAGGTTGAGAAATAGGCGAACCAGATTGAGAACTCTCAATACAAAGAACACGATTGGAGGCTTCCTCTAATGATGAAATTTTATAATCAGAAAGAATTTGTGTTTTAGCCATTCCAAACTCAGGTAAAAGTCCATTAAAAAATGTCATAACAGTCATATTTTCTCGTTGAGCTTGTTGAATTTTGACATCGGGACTAAACGGCAATAGTAAAGCAAGTTTAGTAGCTGTCTTCTTAAGTCTCATAAAGTAACTTGTAATAGATTTTACGTTTTGTTCAGCTTGAAAGAATTGCATACAGACATCAAACATTCGATGAACGTGTTCTTTTCTAGAGTTTAGAAATTCTAAGAATTCTAAGAGTTCCTTCACAGAATCACAATGATCTACTAAACCAACAACCTCACTTTCAATAGAATTCTTAATCTGAAGATAAAGTCGAACGTCATCGCAAAGCCAAGCCTTTTTCTTATCATCTTTTGGTGACTCCTCAAACACATGGTCATCCATATCTATACTGATCAAATAAAATTGAATCGTTTGACGCTAATCATAGTAATTAGATCCATTTAACTTATGTTCAGTTATCTTTGATGCTAGGGGAATTCCATTAGATACCATCATATGCTTCACTTCATCCATTATGGGTCAACAAACAGTTTATAGATCTCACGAACAGAATAGAAATTAAAGATGAACCAAAGAGCAAACACAACTCCAAATTGAAACAAAACAAGAACAGACCCTAAGCACAAAAAGGGTATTTTTCCAAATAACTCACAATCGAGTAGATTTTAATGGAACAAAATGCACGGAACAATCAGAAAAGATGAATCAAGAACCCAACCGACGGAACATAAAACGGTGGGCTCACGCGTTCCCACGTGTCGGCACGTGGCGAGGGATGAACTTCTTTGTGGCGGCGCGTGAACCTCACGTGCGGCCTTTCCCGACGACTAACAGTTGCAGATTGGAGCGGACGATGACGACGCTTCTCTTGGGATGGGTTGTGTAGACAAATGGCCATTCAAACTTGATGACTCAATTCAACCCCTAACTTTGTGATAAGCGTAAATCCTAGCATAGCCGTCAAACGAATATTCTAAAATCCTAGACTGCTCTGATACCATGTTCTCAATACTTTTGGAGAGAATAGTAGTCTTATATCATTAATCAGGCTGAAGATACATACATATATATATAGGCAACTAAGAAACCCTAATTTAGGAGATATAAAATTACAATAAAAGACATCTAATCATAATTACAATATAAATGCATATTATAACACCTTTATCTCAGTGTTTGAAGTAGATGAATTTGGGAATTTTAGGTATTTTTCTACTTAAGCTAAATCTACCAAATTTCTTCTATTTGGTTTGTGCAATTATGCTATTTTTTTGGTGTTTTATTCTCCAACTCGTTCCTTGAATTAGTAGTGCTATGTAGTGTCATTTATCTAAAGGATTCTGATGTATTTAAGTTCCATAGAATAATCAGCGACACAATATTTCTGAGGATACTTGGCAGCAAGTCTTGGCTTTCAGCCGCTGTGTACATGAAAATCTGGAAGGGTATGATCCCGAAGGTATTTGTTATTTATTTATTATTATTAATTTTTTTAATGGAAGTAATTTTTTAGACATCATTTGAATTAAGAAAATTAAGACATGGGAATTACGTCAAGTAATCCTTATCCTCTACTGTTGAAGTTTTTTCACCGATACAAGTGAATTGTCTCATGAAAAAGTATATTTTTTCAATTTATATAAGAAAAATATAATGCTCCACTTTCATGTTTAACCTTCTGTTTTTGTTCATCTGTGTCCTTGAGTTCCAAATAGTGTTATATGGTGGGTGGAATATTTCGACTAACAGCTGTCTCCATATTCTTCAAATATGGAAGTCCATGTTTGAATGCGTTGGATATGCAACACTCGTGGTGGTAATATAGCCTTTAAGTACTTTTATCACTAAAGCTTATGAAAAATACAGAAAACAAAAGTTAAAGAAGAGCTTCATAGTCTTGCAATGGATGGATACTTGATTTTTGATTTTTTTCCCCGTACTTTTATATAATCAAAATTTTCTAATTAGCTTGGGTAGTATGCCTCACTTCTCTTGAAGAAAGAGCATCAATACTAGCCCTTACTCTTTTGAAATGTTGGGTATAAGCAGAATGCCTCTCTTTTCTTACTGTAATGTATGGAGTTACTCAGTTGCGTACTTCTATCAGGTGCTTGGCCTGTTCTAATTGATGACTTCGTCGAGCACATGTACAGGTTTGTTTGTGGAGGTTTTTACGGATTCAACAAGTTTGAAGTTGAATGTGGTTAAATTCTGGCTTGTATATCATTTTAAATCCTCGTTATTATCACGGTTTAGCCTTGTTCTACTAACACTTGGTCTGCCGATAATTATCGTGCAGGCAGTCAGGATCTAATAAAGTCTCAAAGTTTTGTTGTAATTGTGGAGACTCAGAATCACAGTCGGGTGTATTTGAAGATTCTCTTTCTGGTATAGATTATTATGTTCATCTGTCGGGAAAAAAAAATACTGTTCTACATATGGGACTTCCATGGGATGCAGAATTGTATATAAGCCTTGTTTTACTGGTTTTTATTGTGTCAGGATTAAAGTTTTTCCCTGGTTTGAAGAGGAAATTACCTGAGGACATGCAAATGGACGGCATCATGTCTCCGAGTGATCCTAGAACCGGCTCCATGGAGTTAAGTCCTGTTTTGAGCGTCAAGAAAAGTAGATTTATGGCTTGCAGGCCAGTGAACTTGGAGATAAACTTACCATCATGTACTGCAGATGAGAACACAGAGATGGTTCGACATAATAGTGCAGTAGGTTCCAAATCTCCTTGTGCTGTTGAAGGTTGTCTGTCAAAAGGTTTTGCTGGGCTTTTCTCGACACGTTTGTTCTTAGGATTGGACCAAGAAAGGAAAGCGTCATTCACGTGAGCACGAGCGACTTATCCCTTATGATATTTACAGGTTGTAAGATCTACAATGTCCTTTTTTTTTGTTGTGGTACAGCATTTTTAATCAGACGAGTCGATGATTTGGCAGCAAACTAGAACAAAGGATTGATTAATGTTTCTAATGAGGGAAGAGAAAATTAATGATTTGGCTTTACGTTGTAATTAGTCTGTTTCAATTCAAAGAACGAATAAGAATCTACATAGTTTGTTTTATTCTATACTCTTATCAATCCATTTGGCTTTAATGATATGATTCAACTTTGGAGATTGTGTTGAGCCGTTCTCATTGTCTTCTCTATCATTGTTTCCATCTGTTCCAAAATTGAATTTGAATTTTCTCCTTGTCATCTAAAACACCGTTTTCTCATCTGGGGTCTTTATTTTTAGTTCTCTCTCGAACTATATATAGAAATTAAAAAGGAAAAAATGGTCTGTTATAAATATAGTAATCAAGCAAAAAAAAAAATTTCAAAAGAATTTGTAAATATAGTAAAATTTAGATCTAGTTCTCATGGTCTATTACTCGTTAGTAAGAGTCTATCACCGATAAAGTCTTACTAATAGGAGTCTATTAATGATAGAATCTATCATTGGTAGATTTTGTTATATTTACAATTCTTTAAAAATATTACTACACATAATTATTAATCTTAAAAGTTCTATCCCATTGCAATTACCCATGAAAAAAGAAGTGTAATTTTAACACTATGTAACCATAAAAAATCAATTGTTATCGATATCTTTTGATACGTAAAAATCAACTTATTATTTAACATAAACATCAAAACAGAGGTCTAAAATTAGAACAGTGTAAATTCCTTGTAGATAGCCATTAATAAAACACCAAAAAGTTGATAGGAGAAACAGAAATAGATGGGGATTGTTTTCTGGTGCCATTACAGAGTGGATTTTGAGTTTCTAAGACGGACCAAATAGATCAAAAGGGAAAAGGATTGCTTGGAAATTGCATCTTCTTATGAGAGGGCAGTCCACAATATGAATGGAAGTTGCAGTGTATTGGAAGCAAAGGAAGATGTTGGAGAGCAAAGGAATGTGTTTGTATGACTTGCATTCCACTTGTGGAGTATGTCCTGTTGCACCTCTAATGGCATCACTTATATTTTCTAAGCCATACACCTCTCCAAATGGAAAAATTCCTGCATTTCAACCATTTCATAAACACAGTCTTCTCCACATTATTAAACCAAAAAAACTGATAACATAGTGCCAAGTAATGTCATGGTTTTTAGAAAGTGAAGTCTAAGTAGTTGAAAGGAAGTTATTAATTCACCTAATAACATAGGATGCTGTATGTCAGGTGTGATTCTTAGCATTTAATGTACTGTGTCAACCTTCCTTTGAGTTGTCTTAAAATATACTTTCTTGTCAGTATAGACAATCGTTTAAACTTTTGAACAAGATTTTGAGTGGTGTTTTGAGTATGTGTATCATTAGTGATTTGATAAATATTTGACATGATAAGCTAAAGGATGATATAAGTGTTCATACGACGTGTTACGAGTGATTTAGATCAAAGGGTGTAATCAGTAATAAACAAGAACAGAAATGAGAGAGCTAAGAAAGTAACAAGATTTGGACTGAAAATAGCACCCTTAGACTAAAATAGGCCTAGGAAAAAGGCTAACTTGAGTCTTAGGCCAAGCCAACATGCTTGACCTTGACCTAAAAATATACCCCTAGTGAAGCATGCCCCGACTCAAAACATGACTCTTGGCCAAAAATAGGTCTAAGGAAGATGCTCGACCTCAACTTAGGTTGACTCTTGCAAAATGTCAAACAGGGCATACCCCTCGTGTGCCCCTACTTGAGGATTCTAAGGTTTATTCTAGCGTGAATAAAAAACCTTATGGAGGATAATCTAGGTCGACTATTCCTATATAAATACATCCTTGTAACTTCAGGGATGGTTAAGTCCATTCTCACTTTCAAATCCTAAAGTTTCCACAATATTTTACTCTTTAATTTAAGTATGAGAGTGTGTGTGACTAGTACCATGCCATTGTGTATGTTTTTTTTTTTTAATTATTATCATTATTATTTTTTTTTAGATCACATTCATCCCTCCTCTAAAAAATTTGTGAAAGTCGAGCTCTTTTTCCTGTCTGCATTTTGCATCAACATGTAGACTAACTACAGCTAAAGAATATATAATATACTTTCTTTATTGTTTTTTTTTTTTGGCGCTTGTGATCTAATTGAACACGTTTGAAAAGCTAATAGGAAGTTTAGTGAAGCCTCTGTTTTCTTTTCCTTCCTATCTCCTCCCATTATCTCTTGATAGTTGGTAGAAATTCTATCACTTAACTTACCCCATTTTGGTCTAAAATATTAACAGTAAACTAGTATAAGGACCACTAAAACAATTTTCAAATCTTGAAGAACTAAGAAGTATGGTTAAGAATAATTTCCCTTACTAAGGACCAGTGGAATATTTTTGGATGAAGATCAAAGTTTTGTTTAAATTTTTAAACACAAACCTCTGTTTGCTAGGATAATGAAGAGATCAAAAGTTTGTTTAAGCTTGAGAGCAGTTTCAAAATATGCATGTTGAGAGAGCAATGGCTCAGAACAAATTCCATGCCTTTCCCACTCTTTCTTCCACATTTCCTCATTCTCCTCCACCTCAAGAGATGGCCATTCTCTATCCAATTCATTTTTCAGGTCCAACATCTAAAAAAAAAAAAAGAGGAAAGAAAACAAAGGCATTTACAAACAAAACATCATAATGAATTTGAATCATCAAACCCTCTCTATATATCTATCTCTTTGTCCAGAAAAAATACCTTTGAAGGATCAAATTTTGTTCCAATTTTGCAATTGGGAATCCCATAAGAAGAAGGCCAGAAGCCATAAATACTGAAAGTGGGTCTTGCTGGTTTTTGACAGGGCTTCAAATTGCACAAAGAAATCTGCCACTAATGCTTACCAAATAGCCACAAATAAGCAGAGAGATCATAATATAACTCAAATGGGTACAAACAAAAATTTGATTACCTGTTGAACAAGGTAAAAGAAGTCATAGTCTCCACTGCCTTTTGAAATCAGCTGAACAAGTAAACAGGGGGGGGTGGTGGATGATCAGTTTGGTCAATTTTGAATACAAATAAGCAAAGTGTAATTAATTACCTGAGAAGAGTTATGTGATGCAATGTCTTGACATGATATGGTTACACCAAGAAGCTGGAAAAGGAGAAAGAGAATGAGCATTGGAGTTGGAGAATTGAGATGGATTCTATTGACAGTTTGCTGATGGAACTTCATTTGGATACTCATAATTTTTAAGGAAAAAGAAATGAGATAGATAATAAAGTTTGGGGGACTGAAATTTATAGGCAAAACCTCTCGTTATGTGGGAAAAACCAACCTCTTAAAATCAGACCTAATGTTTTGTAGGTTCAATTTAATGGCCAGCTGAATTGAACATTAAGGACAGCTAAATATTAAGGTTTGCTTTATATTATTGTTGGAGCAATTACAATTAGCTCCAACTTTTAAAAAAGATCATGAGTCATATACGTCTTGTTGGATTGAAATTCTTGAAGCAATATTTTGGGATAGAAAGTTTTCCTTCACTCCAGCTTTCGAATTTTCGGGTTGAATCTAATTGTTTGAAGGTAGCTAATATGTCACTTTCTTCATCGCGAAAGATTGAGATTTTGATTAAGGGTTGTCTCATTCTCTCATGTTTGTTGTTACCATAATGTATTGGTGCACTATGCCACTCATAAAGGCTTGGGAGGAATGAGCGTGTTCCATTCTTCAATCTCTTTATCTTGAGTGATTAATTTCTTTGGTGTTTCGTAATATAATCATATAGATTGTTAGAATTTCTCGACTTTTTCAATTGTTTTATTCTAAAAAAAATATTGAGCTCGAAAGTTGTTCTATAATATATTAGTAGGTTAGTATAATTGTTGACATAGTGATTGAGAATTTAATCTTTAAAGTTGAGTTGCAACCATCTCCAACCAATATATAGGACTGGCTTTAATGTGGTTAATTAAATGGCATCTAATTCCATGCATTACAAGCTAAGCTGAAGCGTTCTTAAAATTTTTGTTACTTTGCCAAAAATGGTATTGGTGATGGTCCCATCATATGTCATTACACTATTTATCTTATGTTTTTAGTTTTCTGCTTTTGAAAAATAAGCTTAATATCTAATCTTCAAAATTTATCTCTGTGTGTATGTATTTATATATATATTTAGTTAACTAGTTAAAAAAACTTAATTTATTTTATTTTTTCTGTATATTGTAGATATATTTAATTTTTTAAGTAAATTATTTAAAAAAGATTAATTGTATAAAGAAAACCTAGTTCTATTAAAAAAAACATCGTACTTTTCTATTTAAAATATCTAATAATTATTAAACTTTTAATTTTGTATTCAATTAGTTTCAAATATATTTAAAAAATTAAAATTCTAATTTTACATCTAATTAAACTTGAGAAAATCTTTTATTGATTTAAAAAAAATGTCCAATAAAACTAGACGCAAAATTGAAATTTAGGTTTAATATAACATTTAAATTTTAACATTTTAGAGACTGATATTTAATACAAATCTAATAGTTTATGAGTTAAAATTTTTAACCTTTATTTGAACTTACATAAAGTTTTGATTTTTTTTAGTAATACAAAAAGAACAAAGAACTAAAAGGATATCAAATTACAAGACACAACATTATCGATCCATGGATGATCTTCAAGTCAAACAGAAGAGACATTAATTTGTCGTACATTACATGTCTGAATGTGAGTAATGATATTATACATTTGTAGACAAGAAGAGAAGCATAAAACAACACCTCGTTGACCAAACTGAACATTGCTCAATTGATATATGAATATGCTAGAAACCAGTACTAAAAAAAGACAATACCTCCTCAATAAAGAAAAAAAAAAAAAAAAAGCTTTAATGTCATCAAATAGGCTTGCACTTCGACCACATAATAAAACCACTTTTCAGTAGTCATATTACAAAACTTTACGTTGGTATGCACAAGCACAGCTCTATTTTCTATTGAGAGTAAATTCTATTCCTAACATGATAATCTACATTGCCGGAACAGAAATCAAAATAGTGTTAGTTTGAAGGGTTTCTGTGAAATGTCAGATACAAACAAGAGAACAAAAGTTATGTGTATGATTTGTTTTAAAGGAACAGTATGAGATTGATGAGAAAATCCTAAGCCGCCCCTCCCTTTTGAACAAGTGTGTGGCGCTTGGAGCATACAGATTTTCATCTTATTCAACTTTCTTTCCCAACAAAACTCTCTTGGATTCAGCTTTGGACTCAATTCCAGAGCCTTCATGAATCAGATGGAAAGTTCAAACATCCCCAAATTCCAACTTCTGGAAACTGCTATTTCTTCATTTTTGCTTCTCCATTTAAAGGTCAAACACCTCTTTTCACATCTCTTCAAAATTACTACTCAAAACACTAATCAACCCTTTGAACCATTACTTCACTCTTTTCATCTCTGTTTCTTGAAACTATGTCTTCTGCCCTATATTTGTCTCCCTCTCTCTCTCCTGTCTGCAAGTTTCAAGACCATTCAAGGAAGACCCATCACTCCAAAACACCTAACAAAGAAAACCCACGTCCTAAAATTCCTTTAAACACTCAAATCAGTAAGAGAAATCTGCTGAACTCCACAGGTCTAACTCTTCTAGCAGATGCCTTCTTCAATGTCTCTGGTTCGGCAAGCGCAGAGCCAGAGAGTCCTATTGAAAGTGCTTCAAGTCGATTGTCTTACTCGAGATTCTTGCAATATTTGGATGAAGGGGCAGTGAAGAAGGTTGATGTTTTTGAGAATGGTACAGTCGCCATAGCTGAGATTTATAATCCTGTATTGGACAAGATTCAGAGGGTTAAGATCCAGTTGCCTGGGTTGCCAAAAGATTTGATAAGAAAGATGGAGGAAAAGAATGTGGATTTTGCAGCTCATCCTATGGAGGTCAACTGGGGGCCTGCAATTCTTGATTTGTTGGGAAATTTGGCCTTTCCATTGCTGTTGCTTGGTTCTTTGCTGCTTCGATCAACTTCTTCAAACTCTCCTGGAGGACCCAACCTACCATTTGGACTTGGAAGGTAGCTTTTTAAGGCTTTTGACCATTTATAATCTCTTTCTTGAGGATGTTGTATTGGTTCAGATCAACCTTTCGGGATTAGGAGACTGGTAGTTCCTATGTTTGATTCTTTTTATTCCATTGATATAGTCTATTTGTTAAACATTGTCAATTAGATTACTTACTCTCGGGTTAGAGTTAAATGCACCCGAGGCCAAAGTTTGATCTCTGAGCTCTTGAGGTTTGGCATGTCTACTGCTGTGTTATTTAAGGAATATGTGGTGATCTATTTTCAAGTAGGTTAAATCATTTAGGTCTGAATAACTAAAGGCTCAATTACAGAGAAAATTGAATGTTTAAAAACCAAATCTTTTAACTAAAGAAACAATTATGGAAATTGAGAAAGTTAGTGGTTATTATATTGGTTATAATAATTTGTAGGTTGTAATAGTGTGTGCTTGGAATGCAAACTATTTTAGTCTGAGTAGGACATGATAAATACTTACAAAGAAAGAAGGAAAGAAAGAATGAGAAAACAAAGAGTGATTTGAAATAGTAACAACCTACTCATAGTAGGTTATAATAGTTGAGAACATTAATTATTGTAATTGAAGCCACAAATATGAAAAGTGCGTCATTGGGCTATAACAGCTCATGCCACCCACTTGAAATTGTGGCCTAAACACTCTTAATTAAGTAGATCTATTACAATATTCTAACTAAATAAACAATCTTAATTAAGATCTTTCTAAAGTAGAGAGCAACCTTAATTGTCAACCAACATTAGAAAAGAGAAAATTTTCTGTACTTTTTTTGTATACAGGAGCAAGGCCAAATTCCAAATTGAACCCAACACAGGAGTGACATTTGATGATGTAGCTGGGGTTGATGAAGCGAAGCAAGACTTCCAAGAGATCGTGGAGTTTTTGAAGACTCCAGAGAAGTTTTCAGCAGTTGGAGCAAGAATACCAAAAGGGGTTCTCTTAGTTGGGCCACCAGGAACAGGAAAGACTTTGTTGGCTAGAGCCATTTCAGGGGAAGCTGGAGTTCCTTTCTTCTCTCTCTCTGGTTCTGAGTTCATAGAGATGTTCGTTGGGGTTGGGGCCTCAAGAGTGAGAGATTTATTCAACAAAGCAAAAGCCAATTCTCCATGCTTAGTTTTCATTGACGAGATTGATGCTGTTGGGAGAATGAGAGGCACTGGCATTGGTGGAGGAAACGATGAAAGAGAGCAGACATTGAATCAGTTGCTAACTGAAATGGATGGTTTCACTGGTAACAGCGGTGTGATCGTCATCGCCGCCACAAACCGCCCTGAAATCCTCGATTCTGCTTTACTACGGCCAGGGAGGTTTGATAGACAAGTAAGCTAGTATTTCTTCTTGTTCTTGTCTGTGGTTATACGAAGCAATGGTGTTTCTGCTATTTTTCTTTCTTTTTTTTTTTTTTTAAATACAATATGTTACCTCTTGATCATTAACACATACTTTATACAAATTGTGCTAAGCTCAGGTTGTTAAGTCTTGAAAACACATCCCACAAGTAAAACAGAAGATGTACCAAAACTAGGATGAATAGAACATATAACCCTATACTTTATAGGATGAACCTGTATCCATTTCAAATATTGAAACTTGTATAGAATACCTTATACAAGTGAACGAAGGATTGAAATTTTTGTCATATCAAGCACCCACTATTGGATTTTATGTATCTTCATCATCTCTAATAAAAAGAACAACTCAATAGCCAATTTTGATTTCAGTAGTCTCAACTTATCAGCCGATTTGGACATAGGTTACAGTGGGATTACCAGACGTGAGAGGAAGAGAAGAAATCCTAAAGGTCCACAGCAACAACAAGAAGCTAGACAGCGACATATCACTCAGCATTATTGCAATGAGAACGCCAGGCTTCAGTGGCGCTGATCTAGCCAACCTAATGAACGAAGCTGCAATTCTAGCAGGAAGAAGAGGGAAAGAAAAAATCACACTTAACGAAATTGATGATTCAATCGACAGAATCGTTGCCGGGATGGAAGGGACTACAATGACAGATGGGAAGAGCAAAATTTTAGTGGCTTACCATGAAATTGGTCATGCCGTGTGTGCGTAAGTTGTTTAAAACAAACAAATATTGAACTTTTGTAGATGGGTTTTGGTTGTTCATGAAATGTGGATTTGGAAATTGAACAGAAGCTTGACAGAGGGTCATGATCCAGTACAGAAAGTAACTCTAATTCCAAGAGGACAAGCAAGAGGATTAACATGGTTCTTGCCTGGAGAAGACCCAACACTGGTTTCCAAGAAGCAATTATTTGCTCGAATAGTCGGTGGACTTGGAGGTAGAGCAGCTGAGGACGTGATCTTTGGGGAGCCGGAGATCACCACCGGCGCTGCTGGAGACCTGCTACAAGTCACGCAAATTGCCAGACAGGTAAATAATATGCACTTCAAATCATGTTATAACTTATATGATTTAACAAAGAGAAGGGTGTAAACTTGTAGATGGTGACTATGTTTGGGATGTCAGAGATAGGGCCATGGACATTGATAGATCCAGCAGTACAGAGCAGTGATGTGGTGATGAGAATGCTAGCTAGAAACTCCATGTCAGAGAAGTTAGCAGAAGATATAGATTCATCTGTACGAAATATAGTAGAAAAGGCATACGAAATTGCAAAAACTCATATTAAAAACAACCGAGAAGCCATTGACAAATTGGTAGATGTTTTGTTAGAGAAAGAAACAATCTCAGGAGATGAATTTAGATCTATTCTTTCAGAGTTCACTAACATTCCCTCAGACAATGGCATTCAAACAAGTGCTTCTATACCTCAATTGGTCGAAGCCTAGATATCATATCTTCGTGTATAAGTTAGGACATCAAATTACGAATATGCTTCTGTATTTACATAGAATAATAACGCTAAGATGCTTGTATAAATGAAATGTTGCAACTTTTCAATCATCCTTCATTCTTTTCATGCTACCATATACAAAAGCTTTTGAAATATTTGGTCCAAATTTAAAAAATTAGAAGTTGAGAGAGCAAGATGGATACTGGAAAATATGTTCAAACAAACATTTAAAAGATCATTTTTATATGAAAAAAAATATACTTTTGATTGATCAAGTTAGAGTTATAATAGAAGAATAATATGGAGTTTCTTTTTAATTTTAGAATTAAGATGAAGTTCATTTTCACAAGTTAGATCATCTAATTAGTTCAATGATTAGTTAGTCCTACGACTATTTTTACCGTTGTTTCTCCTCTTTTTTCTTTTTCAAGTTTCCAAGGTCTAATAATCTAGGTATTACATATAAAATTCTTGTCTTTCCCTTTACGTTCTTAAATTTTGATAGGATTTGTTTATAATTTAATTTGTAGTTTAAAACGTATTATTTGATGATTTAGTTAGTATAGAATGTGCCATGATGACTTGTCTTCTTAAGAAATTTAAGAATATATAGTTCTAAGACTAACCAGTTTCCTTTCTAAATCTTTGTTTTGATTTTGAAAAAATTCTACTTTTTTTATCTACTATTTTGTAAAATAAAAAACTCAATAATATTATTGGTTTTTCTAATCATCAAAAGTATTGAATTGTAATAAAGAGAAGAGATCTCACAGCTTGAGTTTAAGACACATAAAGAATCAGTTATTAAAAATGGTGAAATTTTAAGGTTCCATTTGAAAAAATATTAAAAAGTTTTCAAAATCTAAAAATTAGAAAAAAAAATTAAAATAAAGAATACTAATTAACCAATGTCCAAACTAATTAAACAATTATGTAGTGTCCAAAAGAAATTCAATAAGGAGAAATTGTGTAGGATTGGTCAAAAAGAAACACCCAATTGATAAAATGGCTATTCATGATTTATGGCAAAAAAAAAAGGTGACATGTAGGATCCATTCTAATGCTTTATTTCTCTATTTTACCCTCCTAAAATCCCAAGGTGACTTCAAATGTGGAGTGTGTAGATCTCTCCACAAATTTAGGTATTTTTTTTGTTTTTACATTTTAAAATTTGTTCCGAGTATATTTTGTTAGGATTTGGTTAGTGATTTTTTGTTTTTAAATATAAATTAAAAATTCTATGTTGTGTTTTTATATATAAAAAAAAAAACTCTACATTTACGTTTCTATTTTAAATCGATTCTATCATTATTGACAATAGAATATATAAAGAAAAAAAAATTATCTTTTTATCTCCATATCTCTAATGGAAAAAGGACTTTTTATGATTGATTATATTCCTAGTCTACTACTAGCATTGTTTGATCTTTTGATTATTAGAATGGTGGATTTGGTGGTGATGAATCTATTGTAGGTAACATGGGAAGTTAAGACGAATAAGTTGTTTAGATTTTACCCCAAGACTTTGGTTTTTCAGGATTTTAGTTTTTAGTATGGACTATTTGTGTTCAGTATTTAATATTTACATTTGTAGAATATTAGCTATTACAAAATATTTGAACGGGATTTAAGTCATTTTTAGCATAATGGGAGTGACAAAATATGACAAAGATTCTTGATATTACAAAGTATTTGCATTCTAGACTAACGGAGATTTCAATTGCATTAATATATGTGAGTGATATGATGAAATTTTAAATGTTTGTGAGTAAAATGTATTTGCGACGATCATGAGTATAAGGTATTTGTGGGGCTCAATAGACTTCATTTGATAGCTATTTTGAAAACCATGCATTTGCTTATTTCATTTCTAAATTTTAAGTTATTAATTATAATATTTTACTATTAACTGTTTGTTGGTGAAAATGAACACATAAAATATAACTTTTTAGTTTTCAATCAATTTTTAATTATGTTTTTCAATTTTTTGGTAGCTTTATTTTTATTTGTATGATATTATTTTTTATAACCAAACTTAGTCTTAATATGCTATTTGATTTAAATGGTTTTTTAAGATTCATATTTATTCAAATTTGACATTTACGAGATTTGGGGTTGTTAGAGTTTATTAGATTTTGTTTTAGGTTGTTAGATTTTTCCTTTAAATGCACCATAATGATAAGGATTTGGTAGTAAGAGTATTTTTGTCAATTGTTAAAATTAATAATATCAGGTTTAGTTGTTTGGTCATTTTCATGAAGTAAAACTTATTTGGTTATTTTTCTAAAACGTCATTTCGTTTTGGCCAATGGTGAAGAGGGGTCAGCCCAAGGGAGAGAGAGCATCAGAGAACCAGTGGGCTCGTCGTTATTGGGCCATTTCTCACAAGAGGGAAATGGGCCTTGAATGGGCCTCGATTATGAACCCCGTGGTGAATTAAAAGACGAAAGGAAGGGCCCATCAGCAACTTATCATATCACTTTTTTTTTTCCTTGTGATATTAATTATTTAAATTTTACATTATAAGCCTAGATTTTCAGTTTTATTTCCTTATAAATTTATAATACGGTAAATTACTTCTCTTATTGAAAAAGATAATCCCCCATTACTTTTATTTTGAAATTTATCTATAAATTGAAGGAAGGTTTACTTTTGATTTTTATGTATACATTTGATGAATTATATTTTAACCTTATCATAAAGTTTATTTTCACTTTAAAATACACATACAATTTAAGTGTTTTCTTTTTCTTTTTTGGTAAAGGGACAACTTTAATTAGAGCTAGTAATTTTGAAAACAATTGTTAAACAACCTAATCTTATTGAAACTATAGGATACACATGGTTATTATTTGATAGATATAAAAGAGGAGGGTTTCTTATAATTAGTTCATAATCATGCAACTTGAAGTTTCACAAACACTTGCTATCTTGCTTCCATTTACGAAAATAAGAGTAAGGTATAACCTAGATTTTATATAAATATATGCACCACTTTTTCTATGAACATAAAAAAATAAATTTTTAATAAATTTTTAAAAAAATACAAAGTGCCAAGTAACAGTTTTTAATTGGGTGAAATAGGGAGTTGCACAATACATGGGTGAAGCCTTACTACACCTAAATTCTTTCTCAAAATTTAATGTGAATTAAACTCGCTGGCGCTTGGTCTTGCTCTCAATCTTGGTTGCGGTCTTGCTTTCGCGCTTGTTGAGGAATGAAATGGAGAAGAGTTGTCGATTTCGACCAGATCTAGGTATGAAAAGGAGGAGGATCGTCGATTTCGGCTAGATCGATTGAGGAATGGAATGGACGAAAATCGTCAAAATCATGGAACGGAGGTCATGCTCGATTGTCAAGTGGATGGGTGGAAATCTCTGGAGAAGGAGAAGAAAATCATGTCGGAGCCAAAGAAGAAAAGGAAATCGCACTAGAGAAGAAGGAAAGAGAAAAAGAAAGGGTAAATTTGTAACTTTTGAGATGTATACCCTAAAGCCTTGTAGTTATATGTTATTTAAAATAATGGTTGATTATTATATATATGCAGTGATCCATTAAAGAAATATCCAAGGTTATTTTATGTAACTTAAACAAGTATGTGGTTGACATACATATAGATCATATTTAAGTGATAACCTAAATAGTCTGTAGTATATGGATAAGGTTAGGTATCTTATCTTGATGCACGGATACAACTCACTTTGTAATTGTTACAAAAGTTAAAAAGTGTTACAAATGATTTGATCCTAATCATTCATGTGAAGACATACGAGTGGGGATATCCTATACAAAGAGTTTGTATAAGACTAGACTGCAGAATGATTAACCTCCCTTTATAACACCGTTGATTGAGGAGATTAACATTTTATAGGATGACCATAAGTGACTCAACCTTAATCATTTGTGAGTTATAAACTCTTTGTTGAGGATGATATCTTAAACTCTCGTTGGCTCTTGTAGTTTGTAAACACTGTATTGAACAAACACTTGTGATATAATAATATATGATATTTTCTTCATTGTTGTCTATGAAACATGGGATATTTTATTTTCTTTACCACAAACCAACAAACGAAGATCTCTGGTTGTCGTTGTAACTTAAGCATGTATGTGGAGACATACAGGTGGATCATGCCTTAAGTGATAACCAAAATGGTCTGTAGTATATAGATATAGGGGGGAAGCCTTATCCTGGTGACACTACGGATGCGACCCGCTTTGTAGAAGAGTCACAAGTATTGTGACTTGCTATAGATGGTTTAATCCTGATCATTCATGTGGAGACATGTGAGCAAGGGCGTTCTATACAAAGAAGTTTGTATAAGACCGGACCACGAAGTGTTATAATCTTGTTATATAATGCTATTCATGACAGAGACTTCACTTCACTAGAATGACCATAGGTAACATGACCTCAATCCTGAGTGAGTTGGGAACTCCTACCTTTGAGGGCGATCATTTGATTTGCATAGATGCGAGTGGCCAAATTGCCGACTCAACCTATCACTTTGGGGATTCATCTGATTTAGGAGCTAGAAACTCAGCTACACAAGATGGAATTCACTTCTTCCCCGAAACAGAAGTAAGTAGATAGGTTTTTCCCTTAAGAGCTGATTCTAGGGCTTGAACGATGCGGCGTCACACACTTTCTCATGGTCTGAGAGGTGTCCACACCTAATAGGACTATGTTGTATTTTTCATTAGAGGAATCAATGGTACTTAAGGAGTTAGATGTAACCACAGGAGCAAAATAGTAAATTGGCCTAGCTGTACTTACGAGCATCTGTGAAGAGTTATCGTACTATTGATTGGTTATATCCGATGGACACAAAAATATATCTGTGGTGAGAAGAGTACAGCTATCGGTCTTTAGTGGAGTGTCTGGCAGTTTGCGGATAGTGGATCTCGTGGCTAAAGAGTTTAGTCAGCTATTCACGTATGGTTGGAGCTTCAAGCCACAGGTCCATAAGGTCCTCTTGGTAGCTCAATGGATTCAACTTGAGAATCAGTTTTTGGGTCAGTTTGAAGTGTTTAAATTGACAAGAGGGAGTTTGATTATATATGATATGATTAAACTGGTCAATTATATATGGTATAGTCGACATGATGTATGAGATACATTAATTGGAGGAAAAGGATATAAATATGATTTATATCTAGTGGAGGAGAAAATGACTATGGTTTATATGTTGCATATGATGTGATATTAAAACTATATATTATAAATATAATATGATTATATTTATTTATAATTAAACAATTATGAGATAATTGTTGGTGGTTTTCTCCATAACCGTACGTGAAAATGGGAGGTTACATTCACTTTTTCATAACTGATGGATAAAATGAAAATAGTTTTCATTTTGCAAATAGATCGGATAATCGCTTCACGAATTGTACACTGCCCATCGTATACCAAACGAGAGCCTACACGATAGCTCAAGTTTTCCTAAACGATTGTGTATACGAGCAGTCGACCTAAACGATCATATAGCTTTTTCTAAACGATCGCGCGCGAGCAAGGTTTCCTAAACGATCGTCTAAATGATCAACCCCGATTACCTAAACGATCATGCACCTTTTACTAAACGATCAAGCATCTATCTATGATAGACATAAAATCTCTCCCACTTGCTTGGTCATTGTATACGATCGTAATTTCCTCCTCCCCTCTACCAAATCCAACAAATCCCACACCTCTTGGATTCTCACTCCGAGAACACTGAGGTTACTGAGTGGTGGTGTCCTCCTTGCTGCATGTTCATGTAGAAGACCATTCGATGGTGAGTGACAGTGAGATTTGGTGGACGATTGACTTGGCGTTGTAGCAACAACGAGAGTTGCTGGTCTTGATGAGAGTGAGAGATACAAAGAAGAAAAGTTCTTCAAAGGTGAGTCTCTTGTTCCTTTATTATCTAACTATTAAAAATATGTCGTAATTTGTTAGTAGATGCATAACTTGTATGTTTGTTTGTGAATGCGGTATTTCTATCACAATGAATTTGGTACGGTCTTGCTTCCGCTCATAGGTACTCTTTGATATTAGTTCCTTCACTCTTATCTACAAGGACAGTCCTTTGATTTGTATGGGTGAGAATAGTTAGAATTTTCGACTCAATATATCTACCATTTTAGAGATAGTTGCACAAGATAGAATTCACTCCATAAGGAATTTCGAAAGCACACATGTTCATGATTTCGAAAACAAATTTCGACAACATTCTATGTATTTCTATGTTTTCACGATTTCCAAAACGAATTTCGGAAGCACATGCGTTCACATGCTTCCGCTGAGGAATTAGATTCCTTCAGTAAATTCACTCGTTGGTGATGTCAACAGAAGGTCATTTGGATTTTTTTTTTTAAAAAAAATTGAGTCAATTTGCTGTTGGATAAGAAATTTCGTCCAATCATAAAATGACATGTGTCGATCATTTGGTCATTTGATCACAATAATGGGTCCATCAACTTCAAAGGTGATAAAGCCTAAGACCAGATAAATTTGGTTGGGTGATGACCAATTGGGCTTTGAATCAGAAATGAATTGCACATGTCCAAAATTCAACTCAATTCAAGCCCACAGTGAAACATTTGGGCCAAAGAAAAGTAATTGGGCTCAAAACCCAACTTTGGTTTACACCCAGAAAGTAGTTGGGCCCAAACCCAAAAGCCCAAAGGCAAATAGGGCCAAGCCTCACTAAATAGAGGCCTTGCCCTTTCATTTATTGGGAAAAGAGTTCTAAAGATTGGAAGTGAAGGAACTCTTATTCAAGAGATCTAGTGAGCGGAAGCAAGATCTTTCCGCCTCCATTGTGAAAGAATTAAACGCATTCACAAACATATAAAACAGTTATGCATCTTAGTGTTGGAACGTACCATCGTGCAGCGGAAGTGACCAGGATCCATAAGCACTCTAATTCATAAATTTTGGAAGAAATGAAAGCATGCTTCAACAGAAATAAATGGGTTTCGTGGCATACCTTTGTAGAACTTCCTCAAAGCTTGAATCCAACTACTAATCTCCTCTGGATCTTGTTGTAGACCACCCCAAAATCCCTTACTATCCTCTTGGTGCTCTAGATTGAGTTGTGGGACTTAAAATAAGCCTGAATCAAGAAAATTTGGAGACAAACTCACTGCAGCAACCCAATAGAAGAACAACTTCTTCGCACAAATTTTTCAGAAAAATTTGATCGGTTGCATTACCTAAAAAACACTCCAATCTCTTCAACATATTACAGACACTCATGCAAAGAGATTAGCTGCATGAGATGTAGCTCATGCTTAGAGTAAATGAAGACCAAGAAGTGGGTTGTTAGTGAACTACTTGAAGAAGTTATAGAAAATGCCAATTTTCCATTTTTATGATTTTTCCTTCTTTTTCAAATTTTAAAATATTGATATCATAAATCAATTCTTTTAATAAATAAAAAATATTATTAATTTTATAAAATTAATTTCATAAATTAATTTTCTTAATAAAGTTAATAAATAATTATTTAAACCATTTAAATAAATCTAATTAATGTAATATTAAATATTAAATTAAATTTTTTATACAATTCCATCGTCAAATATTTAGATCATATTTAAATATTATTTCTCCAATTTCGTTTAATTCTAATTTGAGCATTTCAAATTAACTTATCATGCTACTCTAGAGCTTATCCATTTACGAGCTAGTAGGGGGACCTCGCGAACCTATAGATAATGGGCTCCAACGATTTGAGATTAATCGGCTAAACTCATTAGACCGAACTAACCCCCATTCATTAACTAATGGGTGATTCCACTAAAGCCCATAGCTGAACTCCCTTCACTGTAGATATATTCTGTCCACTCGATACAACCATGATTAGTAAGTTGACCCTTCACAAATTGTTTGTAATAACAGTTGGGTCGAATCTCTGTTTTACCCCCGAAATTACTTCTTATTTCTTAAGTTCTACTGATCCCCTAATGAACAATTGATTTGTGATCCAATCAACAAATCGAATCCCTCTTAGGTCAATGAGAGGGTGAGGCCTCTTGTTCAAGACCCAGAATCAACATTTAAAGGGAACAACCTCTCTATTAACCTTAACCGGGTAGGAGTGAATTCCGTCTTGCATCCTATGTCCCCAGCTATTCATCCGGTCTTATCCTTAAAATGGGAGGCTTATTGAGCAGAGAAATTGGTCTACTTTCACCGTTTGTAGATCAAAGGATAATCTCGAACAAACAGGAGTTCATAGTTAGCTCAGGATTAAGGTCAAGTTACCTAGGTCATCGTTTTGAAATAGTCAGTCTTAAACAGTAAACAGCGTTATAAAGTAAGAGTGACTGGTTTCGAGGTTCGATCTTGTACAAAACTCATTTGCACAGGACACCCCCACTCCTCATGTCCCAACATGAACGAATTAGGATCACTTCGTTTGTAGCACTTTACAACTCTTTGTAACAACTACAGAGTAGACCGCATCCAATATTGTTACCAGAATAAGGCACCTAACCTTATTCATATACTATAGATCATTTTGACTATTTACTCGAACCTGATCCACTTGTATGTCTCCACATAAAATTCATGTACTCATGTAATAGTCAAGTGACCTTAAGTTTATTGGATTTCTAAAAAACAATATATTCAATAACAACTTATTGAATTTTCAGAATAAGTTCTATTGTTTACAAACCACGGGTTTTATGTAAAACCCAACACTTAAAACAAATTACGACATGCTTAAGTACACAAATACAAAAGGGAATGAGAGACATACCTTTGAGGAACACTTCTTCTATTGATCTCTCGCTCTCGTGAAGACTTAGAAAACAACCTTTCGCTCTCATTTAGATCACCTACCCAACCGTCTAGTAATCACGAACAATCTTCTCCACGAACAAACACCCTTCGACACCACCACTCAGCAACCTAGGTATTCTTGGAGTGAGGATCCAGGAGGTGTGGGCTCTATGTGAATTTGGTAGAGGGATGGAGGAAGGAAACAATCACACTACACGATCAAGCAAGTGGGAGAAGGTACTATCTATCGCATAGATTGACTATGCTTGATCGTTTAGTAAATCTCGCTATTACACGTTCGCTTAGTAAAACATGCTGGATTGTTTACACTCGTTTAGAAAGTGTCAGATCGTTTACACGATCGTTTAATAAGAATCACTCTATCGCTGGATTGTTTACACAATCGTTTTGTAAGTGTCGCTTTATACGATCGTTTAGTCTCTCTCTTGAAGGCTATCGTGTAGTCTCTCGTGAGCTAAATGATTAATAATACAACTTATGAAGCGATATCTTTACAAAATGAAAACACTTTTCATTTTATCCTTCAGTTATTCAAAACTGAAAAATAACATCTCACCTTTATGGTTAATGGAGAAAATAACCAACCATAATTATCATATAATTATTTTAATTATAAATAAATATAATAATAAACTTATCATATTATATTTATAACCTATAGTTTTAATATCACATCATTTGTAATATTTAAACCATAGTTCCTTTCTCCTTTACTTAATATAAATCATATTTATATCAATTCCTCCAATTATTGTATCTCATATATCATATCAATTATATCACATATAATTGAACCAGTTTAATTATATCATATATAATCAACCTCTTGTTAATCTGAACACTTCAAACTAACCCAAAGACTGATTCTGAACTTGAATCCATTGAGCTACCAAGGGGACCTTATGGACCTGTAACTTGAAGCTCTAATGGTACGTGAATAATTGACTAAACTCTTTAATCACGAAATCCACCATCCGTTAACTGTCGGGCATTCCATTAAAGACCGATAACTGTACTTTTCTCACTACAGATATATTTTTGTGTCCATTGGATATAACCAGTCAACAATACGATAACCCTTCACAGATTGCTCGTAAGTACAGTGGGCCAATTTACCGTTTTACCCTTGTAGTTACATCTAACTCCTTAAGTATCACTGATTCCTCTGATAAAAAATACATCATAGTCCTACTATGAGTGAACACCTCTCAGGCCATGAGAAAGTGTATGGCGCCACATCGTTCAAGCCATCAGCCCTTAAGGGAGCAATCTATCTACTTACCCATACTTCGGGGAAAGAGTGAATTCCATCTTGTGTAGCTAAGTTCCCAGCTCCCCAATCAGATGAATCTTCAAAGTGGTAGGTTTGAGACGACAATCTGGCCACTCGCACCCATGCAAATCAAAGAACTGCCCTCATAGGCAGGAGTTCCAATCTCACTTAGGATTAAGGTCATGTTATCTATGGTCATCCTAGCGAAATGAAAGTCTCTGTCATGAACGACGTTATATAACGAGACTAAACATTTCGTGGTTCGGTCTTATATAAACTCTTTTGTATCGAACATCCCTGCTCACATGTCTCCACATGAATGATCAAGATCAGACCATCTGTAGCACTTTACAACATTTGTAACATCAACAAAGCGGGTCGTATCCATAGTGTCACCTGGATAAGGTTTCCCTCATTTATCTATGTACTACAGACCATTTAGGTTATCACTTAATGTATGATCCAACTTGTATGTCTCCACATACATGCTTAAGTTACAACGATAACCAGGAATCTTAGGGTTTGTGGTAAATGCAATTAAAATATATCATATTTCATAGACAACAGTGAAGAAATATCTCATATTATTAGATCACAAGCGTTTGTTCATACAAGTGTTTACAAACTACAGAACCCTACGAGATTTAGGGCTTCAACCCCAATAGGAAGCTCTGAAGATCAGAAACTTTGAAGATTGGAAGTTTTGCAGAATTGAAGTCTGAAACTCTCAAGTTCTCAAACTCCAAAGTTCTCAAACTCAAAAGACCAAAGCGCTTAAGCTCTCAAGCTTTGAAGATTAAAGCTCCCAAGTCCTAAAGATCTGAAGCCCGAAGACTTAGAATGAAGGAAATCAGACATGAGGATTTTCATGAGCAGCGAAAGGATCGTTCCAAATTCCCTTCAAAATTGAACATAAACAATTATAGTACAAGAACGGAAACTAACAGGTCATGCACAATAAGAAATTATAGCATGCTTACACAGAGAGTCAAGGGATAGAGTATGCATACCTCTAAAGAACCATTCTTCAAACTCCCTCGATCAATCTATCAGCATCCACAGCAACACAATGATCACGAACCTAACGAACGGCCTCTAGAACTTCGAAATCAATCGAGTTGAGTGAGGACACTACCATAATGGTTACCTTGGTATTCTCAGTGTGAGAATCCAAGAGTTATGGGCTCTGTATGATCTTGGTTAGAGGAAGAGGCTGGAGGAACAAAAATCGTGTAGATGATTGAGCAAGTAGGAGATGACATAGTCTATCGTATAGACGATGTACTCAATCGTGTAGAAGATGACAGCCTATTGTATAGACAATGTCACGCCATTTAGCTACGACCAGTTGAATGAACTATTGTATAATTTAAGTGCACAATCGTTTAGTCTCTCTTTAGCTATCGCTTAATGAAACATTTTCACTTGATAGCTTTACCGTGAGTCAGGTTCCGAAAATGGCAACTTCTTAATTTTAGGAAAAATATTTTTCCTTTTATCTCACGGTTACCATAAAACCACCAATAACCTCCCACTCAATTGATTATTAGAGAAAAAGAGATAATTATTAAATAATTAATATTATTATAAATAAATATGATGACCAACTTACCATATTATATTTATAACCTATAGTTTTAATATTTCATCTCATAAAACATATAAACGATAGTTCTTTTTCTATTTTATAGTACTTAATGTAAATTATATTCACATTAACCCTCCACTTGATGTATCACATACATCACACCAATTATATCATATATAATTGAATTTTCTCTTGTTAATTTGAACACTTCAAACTAACTCCAAGAACTGATTCTCAACTTGAATCCATTAACCTTATGGACCTGTAGCTCGAAGCTCCAATAGTACGTGAATAATTGACTAAACTCTTTAGTCACGGGATCCACTATCCGTTAACTGTCGGGCACTCCACTAAAGATCAAAAGTTGCACTCTCCTTACTACAGACATATTTTTTCTCCATATCAACCAATCAACAGTGTGATAACCCTTCACTGATCGCTCGTAAGTACAGCTAGGCCAATTTATTGTTTTGCCCCTGTAGTTATATCTAACTCCTTAAGTACCATTGATTCCTCTAATGAACATAAGTCATAGTCCTACTATGATCGAGTCCTCTCTTCCAAAGAGAGGATATGACCACTATGTTTAAGACCCAAAATAAGTTCTTAAGGGAACAATCTATTTACTTACTCTTACTTCGGGGAAGAAGTGAATTCCATCTTATGTAACTGAGTTTCCAGCTCCTTTATCAGAAAAATCCCCAAAAAGGTAGGCTTGTTGAGTTGACAATCTGACCATTCTCACCCATACTAATCAAAGGACCGCCCTTAAAGGCAGGAGTTCCCAAAACACTTAGGATTAAGGTCATGTCACCTATGGTCGTTTAGGTGAGATGTAAGTCTCAAGTATCAACCGCATTATATAAAGAGATGAATCATCTCGTGGTCCGTACAAACTCTTTATATAGGACATATTCACTCGCATGTCTCCACATGAATGGTCAGGATCAACCATCTATAGTAGTTCACAACATTTGTAAACCTCTACATAGCGGGTCGTATCTGTAGTGTCACCAAGATAAGGTATCCCTCCTATATTCTTATACTACAGACCTTTTTAGGTTATCTGATCAACTTGTATATCTCATATACATGCTTAAGTTTATATACAATAACCACGAATCTTTGTCTATTGGATATGAGTAAATGCAAAATAAAATGACTCTTATTTTATTCTTAACAATGTGTACAGTGTTTACAAACTACGAGACTCTGGGAGAATTAGGACACCAATCCCAACATAGAAAACTAAGGCTCGAAGCTCCTGAAGACTTCAGAACTAAACTTATAAGAAGATTTGGAAGACCTAAACTTATTGTAATGTTTAAGAGAAAGAATCAAAGGAATATATATTAGAGATTGTACCTTTATATACCACAAATTAATACAAATACAAAGTTCGAATTCGAAGAATTAAATTTTTCCGAAAAACTTGTCGAACATTGGCATTTTATGCCCAAAAAATTGGTAATCCGTACAAATTTTCAAACCTAAAACCTTGGGTTCTTTATTGAGAAGAAGTTAAACTACGAACAAAAAAATTGGCTCTGTGGCGGAGTACTCGATGCTCTTGCTCGTTCTTCAATCCAGATGTCTTCGTCTTCCTCTCCACCATTTTATTTTCTCCTACAATTTCAGCTCTTGAAACTGAAGGAACTCTAAAACTAAAGAACCAGTGAGCGAAAAGAGATCGTTCCAAACTCTATTGTGAAAGAACATAAACATTTACAATCAAATAGAAACAATTATGCATTAAAGACTAAATTCCAACACGTTTCAAATACAAAGGATCGAGAAGATAATACCTTTGAAGAACCCTTTCTTCAAATATTTCCTCGATCAATCACCAACGCGTCCAATAGCACGAACGCAACGAGCCTCTGGAAAATCCTCAATCACCAGCGAGTACAACTTGATCCTCGATCCTCGAACAGAACTGGACACCACCACTCGATTACCTTGGTATTCTCGGTGTGAGAATCCATGAATTGTGGGCTCTGTATAGATTTGGATAGAGGGATGGAGGAATAAACAATTGAGTAGACGATCGAGTATGCGACGGAAGGAAGAAGTCTATCATATAGACTTGATACTCGATCGTGTAGTAAATGAGTGTTATTATATAGAAAAATTGACGCGATCGTTTTGTCTCTTGAAAGTAATCTGATTACTTTATGTGTGTTGCGTGTAATGAAAAAATGATAACTACTTTTCATCTTTATCCCTCAATTGCCATAAATCATAAAAAAAAAAAAAAAACTACCCACTAAGGTTTGTTATCGAAGAAAAAAAAATTAATTATCTTATAATTAATAAATTATAAATATTTATAACCTATAGTCTTAATATTGCATCATATGCAATATATAAACCATAGTTTTTTCTCTCTTTTATGACATTTAATATAAATCATATTTATATTAATTTCTGCAATCAATTAATGTATCAAATACATCAAATTAATTATATCATATATAATTGAACTAATTTAATTATATCATATATAATCAAATTATCTCTTGTTAATTTGAACATTTCAAACTAACCCAAAAACTTATTCTCAACATGAATCCATTGAGTTACCAAGGAGACCTTATGAACATGTAGCTTGAAGCTCCAACAATACATGAATAACTAACTAAACTCTTTAATCACAATATCCACCATTTGTTAACCACTGGGCATTCCACTAAAGACTGACAGCTGCACTCTTCGCACTATAGATATAAATCATATTTATATAAATCATAGTCTTTTTTTCCTTTAACCACTAACCACTAAAGACTGACAGCTGTTAACCATAGTCCTTTTTTCCTTTACTTGATATAAATCATATTTATATTCATTTCCTCCAATTAATGTATCTCATACATCATGTCAACTATATTATATATAATTGAACAAGTTTAATCATATCATATATAATCAAACTCACTCTTGTCTATTTGAACACTTAAAACTGACCCAAAAACTGATTCTCAACTTGAATCCATTGAGCTACCAATGGGACCTCATGGACCTGTAACTTGAAGCTCCAACGATATGTGAATAGCTGACTAAACTCTTAAGTTACGAGATCCACCATCCGTTAACTATCGGGCACTCCACTAAAGACCAACAGCTGCACTATTCTCACCATAGATATATTTTTGTGTTCATCGGATATAACCAGTCAATAGTACGATAACCTTTCACAAATGCTCGTAAGTACAACTGGACCAATTTATCATTTTTCCCCTGTAGTTACATCTATCTCCTTAAGTACCACTGATCTCTCTAATGAAAAATATCTCATAGTCCTATTATGGGTAGCCATGAGAAGGTGTGTGGCGTCACATCATTCAAGCTCCGGAATCAGCCTTTAAGGGAGCAATCTATCTACTTACCCTTGCTTCGGGGAATGAGTGAATTCCATCTTGTGTAGCTAAGTTCCTAGCACCTAAATCAGACGAATTCCCATAGTGGTAGGTTTGAGTCGACAATCTGGCCACTCGCACCCATGCAAATCAAAGGACCGCCCTCAATGGCAAGAGTTCCCAACTTACTTAGTATTGAGGTCATATTACCTATGGTCATCCTAGTGAAGTGAAGTCTATGTTATGAATGGCGTTATATAATGAGACTAAACACTTCATGGTCCGATCTTATACAAACTCCTTTGTATAGGACACCCTCGCTCGCATGTCTCCACATGAATGAGTAGGATCAGACAACCTATAGCACGTCACAACACTTGTAACTATCTATAAAGCGAGCCACATCCGTAATGTCACCAGGATAAGGTTTCCCTTCTATATCCATATACTACAGACCATTTTAGTTATCACTTAAGGTATGTTCCACCTGTATGTCTTCACATACATGCTTAAGTTACAACGATAACCAGGGATCTTAGTTTATTGGTTTGTGGTAAAGCAAATAAAACATCTTATGTTTCATAGACAACAATGAAGAAAATATCTCATATTATTACATCAGAAGCGTTTTTTCAATACAGGTGTTTACAAACTACAAGACCCAATGGGAATTTAGGACATCAACCCCAATACTAGTGCCCATCCTGGTTGCAGTGGAAACATTTTTCTTTGTTAACCGGCATTAGTCACCTACCCCGCGGAGTGGCAGGTTATGGGTTAGCAGGTGTCTTCCCCTTCGCGTTACTACTTTTCTTCTTCTTCCACTTGCTGGTGCCGGAAGTAGAAGATGCAGACTTAGTTTCTGAGGTCAAACCTTTATGGAACTTTTTGGATGATGAAGCAACATTTGCCTCACTAACCTACTTCTCCTTACTTTGCAACAAGGATTAGAATGTCTGCAACTCGTTGAGTAGAGTTGTAAAGTTGTAGTCAACCCTGTTCAAAATAGCGTTGCTAACAAAGTGAAGGAAGCTTTCTGGTAATGACTTCAAAATTATGCTAACCTGGCTGACCTCATCGATGCNAACCCTGTTCAAAATAGCGTTGCTAACAAAGTGAAGGAAGCTTTCTGGTAATGACTTCAAAATTATGCTAACCTGGCTGACCTCATCGATGCTAGACCCATTCATCTCCGCCACGTTATAGTGGACCATCATGTTCAAAAACAGATGTACCCTTCTTCATTTTGGAGTTGAAGATGAACTTTAGAGCGTCATGCCTGAGCTGCGTGGACAGTTGTTTGAACATTCCCCTTAGGGACTCCATGATCTCACGTGCAATGATCATGGGCTCATGCTTCTTGGCCAAAACTTCATTAAAACTGGCCAAGATATACGCCTAGGCCTTCTCGTTCGCCCATGTCCATTTCTCGTACGTCTCTCAAACATTTCGAGCAACACTGGGAGGTGGAATAGGAGGACACTCCTCCATAAGGACGAACCTCAGGTCATCGATGATAAGTATTGTGTTTATCATGTTTTTCCAACTAGCGTAGTTTTCGCCAGTCAGTTTATCGGCGACTAAAAGTGCAAGAATAGTGGTAGCCATTTAAATAAAGTTGCTGAAAAAAAAATAAACAAACTTAATAAGTCTACTTGCATTACCACTTTTAACACCAATTAAGTTGTAGCAAAATAGTTCTATTGTACCCTAAATGACATCTATTTTGCAATGATGCCCCAGTAAGGCAAGACAAAAATCACTGGTGGGGTGATTAAGTGCCCTTTCACTAGAATGAAACAGTCTCAACCATTAGACAAAAACAACTCCTCGTAATTGAATCTAACAGTCACCATTGTTCGGTCCAGAATTTGTTAACATTCTTAACAATTCCGTGTAAGTGTAACACCTCATTTTAAGCCCTAGAGTCCCACTCTAATTTGCCCACCATAGGAAAAAAGTATATTAGGACAAGAGACTAAAGCAACCCTATCCATTTCTGGAGATCAGATAAAAAGTTGTGCAAATAAAACCATCTTTTAGAGGGATACTCCCAAGGTGCCTCGAGGTGATGCACGAAAATTTTATCCAACCAAATGAGAGAGACCGTGGGATATGTTGTCACACGTCTCGTTCCTACTTACTATGAACAATATCTCCATTCACCTTGGTATTGACCTACCCAAATACCATCTTATAGAGGAGCACTTCCAGGGTGCCTCGAGACCGAGGATAGATCTCACGGTGTGAACTTTTAGGGAGAAACATGTAGAGGTAAAGTGAAGTATCTTATACCCCAATTACCTCCCACTAAATGTTCTACCTAGGGATTTATCAACTTAGTAAATCTGACTACTGATTTTAATTGTGGTTGTTTAATTTGCTAGAAAATAACACTTGCTTTTGATAATTAAACAAGTTTGATTCAAGTCTTATTAAACATTTTAACAAACTATCATCAAATTTGTATGCATGCAATAAATCTATCTAATTCACCTTTCCAGATAGGTTCCTAGGTAAGGGTACCGTTTCTGTCAGCTTAAATACCCCAGCTAGCTAGAACCCGTCTTAGACAAAAGGTCCCTTATAAATAGATTTGGTATATATTTAATCTTCTATTTGTCAATTTAATTCTATTAAATCGTATTAAAAGATTAAACTTAGGTTTCTAATCTTATTAGAACCGTGATCTTAGGTCTATCTCAATCAAATTTTAAAACTCTTTTAAAACATGATTAAAAAGCCTAAGTTTGTATACATGTCTTTCTTATTGATTTTAATTTTAATTTCATTAATTATAACACTTATAAAAAATAAAACAATCAAAATCAACCACATTGCTAAGCTAGACATCCACAAGGCATTTATAACTTTTATAAATAAACCTAAGTGTCATGCTTCATGCAATGTTCATTCATGACTAAATATAACTTTTATATTTACAAGTAATGAACTAAGCATACATGCTAACATAGACCCTTATACTATAACACTTATAATATAAAGATGATGCATGAATATGCTTAATGCATGCAATATATTATAACTCTTATATTATATGATGCATGAGCATGATTTAATGTAATTTAATCATGCAAACTACTATATTATAACACTTATAATATAAAGATGATGCATGAATAAAATGCATAACCTATGGTGGGTTTTAAAACTATATGACATACATTATGGCATATAATTAAACATACATCACATGTCCATTCATTAAAAATTGATGGACCGGGACAATTAGCCTCAAAATCGAAAAAATAAAGCTAACTATTACAAAAAGCATCAAGTCAACCGGTTCAAACAGAAAAATCGGGTTTTAAACCGCCTGGGGGAAGCCTCGTCACTTGATTGTGTAGCATCTTCTTTAGATCGTCGAGTAACGCCTATCGAATATAAAAGATCGTGTAGTGTGGATCAAATGCCTTTGGACTATGTGATGAGCATGAAGGTCCACAATCGTGCAGTGCACATCGAGTAACGCATGCCATGTGATCGAGTAGACAACGACTATGCGATGAAACATGATTGTCTAAATGATCAAGAAGCAAGCGTCAAGTATCATATACCGAGTGATCGAGTAACCAGTGACTATGAGATGAGCATGCTGGCTTACACGTTAGTGAGCACGCCATGTGTTGAGTATCATATACTCAACAATCGTTTACCCCAAGCGTCTACACGATCGAGTAGCCAACACAACACGATCAAGTAAACTCTTTACTCGATCGCATAGCATTAGCTATGCGATCGTTTAGTAAATACTACAAGATCGAGTAGAACTTTTCTACACGATCGCATAGCCAAATCTAAACGATTGTTTAGCTTGGGCTACACAATGCGACCAACGATTGGTCTTCTTCCTCGAAGCAAACAACATCTCCATGCGTCTGAAACTTCATAATGAACGACTCAACGAAACAAAAACTTAAATACTAACTCGATAGCAAGTTAATTATGCCCAAAAACGCAGGGGCCCTAACAAATTAACTTTGAAATGTAAAGAAAGCTTAAAACAAAGGCAATTAACCCGTAATTATCCATCAACAACATCTACAAACACATCTAACACTTAAACGCATTGTAGAATTCATAAAACCCACTAAGATTGTAAACGTAATTCAATACAACAATGGAATTTGGAATATTAGAATAACCTGACTCTGATACCAATTGAAGGAACTCTAAAACTAGAGAACCAGTGAGCGGAAGCAGATAGTTCCAAACTCCATTATGAAAGAACATAAACATTTACAATCAAACAGAAACAATTATGTATTAAAGACTAAATTACAGCATGCTCTAAAAGTAAATACAAAGGATCGAGAAGATAATATCTTTGAAGAACCCTTTCTTCAAATATTTCCTCGATCAATCACCAACGCGTCCAATAGCACGAACGCAACGAACCTCTGGAAAATCCTCAATCACCAGTGAGTACAACTCAATCCTAGATCCTCGAATAGAACTGGACACCAACACTCAATTACCTTGGTATTCCCGGTGTGAGAATCCAAGAGTTGTGGGCTCTGTATGGATTTGGATAAAGGGATGGAGGAATAAACGATCGAGTATGGGACAGAAAGAAGAAGTCTATCGTATAGACTTGATACTTAATTGTGTAGTAAACAAGTGTTATCGTATAGAAAAATCGACGCGATCGTTTTGTCTCTTGAAAGTAATCTGATTACTTGATGTGTGTTGTGTGTAATAAAAAAATGAAAACTACTTGTCATCTTTATCCCTCAATTGCCATAAATCGTAAAAAAACCGCCCATTAAAGTTGGTTATCGGAGAAAAAGAATATTAATTATCTTATATTAATAAATTATAAATAAATACAATAACTAATTTATCATATTATATTTACAACCTATAGTTTTAATATTGCATCATATGCAACATATAAACCATAGTTCTTTTTCTCTTTTATGAAATTTAATATAAGTCATATTTATATTAATTCCTCCAATCAAATAGTGTATCAAAAAAATCAAATCAATTATATAATATATAATTGAACTAATTTAATTATCTCATATATAATCAAATTTCCTCTTGTTAATTTGAACATTTCAAACTAACCCAAAAACTAATTCTCAACATGAATCCATTGAGCTACCAAGGGGACCTTATGGACCTGTAACTTAAAGCTCCAATGGTACGTGAATAACTGACTAAACTTTTTAATCACGATATCCACCATCTGTTAACTGTTGGGCACTCCACTAAAAACTGACAGCTGCACTCTTTGCACTACAAATATATTTCAATGTCCATTGGATATAACCAATCAACAGTACGATGACCCTTCACAAATCGCTCGTAAGTACAGCTGGACTAATTTACCGCTTTGCCCCTGTAGTTACATCTAACTCCTTATGTACTACTAATTCTTCTAATGAACAATATATTATAGTCCCACTATGACTAAACCCTTCTCGGATCAAGAGAAGGTGTGGCACCATATTGTTCAAGCCCCGGAATCAGCGCTTAAAGGAGCAATTTATCTACTTTAATCAATACCCCATTTGTTATTTGATTATTTCAATACTCTTCTTTGGATTATATTAATGTTTAGAATAATGGTACTATTTGGTTAGACAAATCTATGGTGATGGTGGAATAGGCATTGAATTTATTATATCTGGATCTCTTTTGTTTTGTTTTTTGTGATCAATTGGAACTATTTTCTTCGAACCGGATAATTTGTCACTTTCATTAGCTATTATTAGTTAATAGTTACCCATGATGGTGTTATGATATTTGCCTTTCAAATTTATTACAATTTAAAAGTTCTTTTCTTATTGCTCATAAACGTAAACTACATTTACTAGTTTTGATACCACATGGATGTCATGTTTACTTGTGGTTGTTGATTTCCCTACATTGATTCTCCATGGCTACCTTGTTTGTATAGTTTTAGTTTCTGGTTTTACTATTTGCTACTTTGGTTCTAACTGTATTTGTTATGCTTTCTGGTTTCTACAATCGCATTTAGTTTTGTTATTGCTCATGTCGATGGTAAGATGTCTATCTTGAAATTGTATTTGTTAAGAGTTGGCTTCATTGTTTTATGTTATACTTCCGTTTATGTGTTCCTTCGTGTTACTTTTCCAATATTTTTCAGTTTTAAATCTAACTCTGCAGTTTGTAGGCTTAATGCTGTGCTAACTTTATGCCTGGAGTGATGTCAGTTTAGAAGTTAATCTCTTTTTCTTTTCATTTAATATTATTCTAGCTTAGTTTGGTGCCATTTCTTCTAGCTCTTGCGCAGAGTCATATAGGACTTTGGTATCTATCTACTAGATCATCAATTTCATAATTTCTTTTGTTTTCTTGGTATATTGATACTGACTAAATGAAATAATTGTTCTTTACTGAAATAAAACTTCAGTAATTGTTCTTTACTTGATTTTACCCTCTATAAACTGGGCACTTCCCCCTCCAAGCCTGAACTTGCTGTTAAAACCCCCTAAAAGCCTCGCTTTTGGATTTTCCTTCTATGAACGTCAATTTTCTACAATGTCAGACAATAGTTAACATCTACAATGTCAGACTTTTTCCTCTATGAACGTCAATTTCCTGTTTTGGTCAGAGAATTTAGACTTAAATTTTCCAAACGAGAACTGTTATTACTCGTAGGTTTTCAGAGGAATAGAAATTATTGTGTCAAATTGAGAATTGATCCAGAAAAAGAAGTCTGAACTGCAACCTTTTAGGAGGAGAAGTTTGAGTCTTATTTAATTATTTTGGATAGATAAAACTAATATTGTTTTAGATGATAGTAAACCAGAGTAAAAGGAACTGAGAAAATATTGGGGTAGTGATTCGTGAAGCTGAGTGGAAACACTAAACTCTATTGAAAGAAAGACAAATAGTGTCATGTTTTGTTATAGCAGAAGGTTATTTGACATTTTTTTTTTTAAATCAGACCAATTGATATTTTATGTCCAAAAAATGGATGGTCCGTACAAATTTCTGGACCTGAAACCCTGAGTTTATTATTGAGAAGAAGTTGAACTGCCAACGAAAAAAGTGGCTCCGTGGCGGAGTACTCGATGCTCTTGCTTATTTTATTTCTTGAAACAATCCCATTTTCATCTCTCAATCCTCGTAATTCATCGAATTTTCGGAGATTCATCACCTTCCTAATCTCTCCAGGTAACTTCCCCAACTCTCCGCCATTTTAGATTTCACTAGTCTCTTCCAATTTATGAACATGGAAATCCCTCTCTCATGCTACCAAAACTATCTTTATGATCGCGTTCAATGTAACTCCACTTCCTACGTCTCTCTGCGTTTCTCATATTTTGACCTTTTTAGGGAGAGATTTTTTCTTTGTAATCGAAGAAAATGCCGTAATTCACTTCGTTGGATCAAGTGCTCTTCCTTTGAACAAGGTCTACGCCCACGGCCCCAACCTAAACCTTCCAAACTTGATCCGGGTGTTCATAAAATAACCCCTTTGAAGGAGACCCATGTTATGCAATCCAGTGTTGGGATCTGTAGTCAGATAGAGAAGCTGGTTTTGTGTAAAAAGTATCGAGATGCACTCGAGATGTTTGAAATTTTTGAACTGGAAGGTGGTTTTCATGCTGGTAACACTACGCTCGATGCGTTGATTAATGCTTGTGTTGAGTTGAAATCTATAAGAGGAGTGAAGAAGTTGTGTAATTACATGGTTGATAATGGATTTGAACCAGATCAATACATGAGGAACAGGGTTCTACTTATGCATGTGAAATGTGGGATGATGATTGATGCTTGTAGACTGTTTGATCAAATGCCTGAGAGGAATGCGGTTTCGTGGAATACTATAATTTCCGGGCATGTAGACTCTGGAAATTATGTTGAAGCGTTTAGATTGTTCATTTTGATGTGGGAAGAGTATTATGATTGTGGGCCTCGTACCTTTGCTACAATGATACGAGCATCGGCTGGTTTGGAACTTATTTTTCCTGGTAGGCAATTGCATTCATGTGCGATAAAAGCAGATCTAGGACAGGACATTTTTGTTTCCTGTGCGCTGATTGATATGTACAGCAAGTGTGGAAGCCTTGAAGATGCTCATTGTGTTTTTGATGAGATGCCCGATAAGACAATAGTTGGATGGAATTCAATTATAGCTGGTTACGCACTCCATGGCTACAGTGAGGAAGCTCTGGATCTATACTATGAGATGCGTGACTCCGGTATTAAGATGGACCATTTCACCTTTTCTATAATTATAAGAATATGCTCGAGATTGGCATCGGTAGCATGTGCTAAGCAAGCGCATGCGAGTTTAGTTCGTAATGGCTTTGGGTTAGATGTAGTAGCTAATACAGCCCTTGTGGATTTCTATAGCAAATGGGGAAAAGTAGATGATGCTAGGCATGTTTTTGACAGGATGTCTTGTAGAAACATAATATCATGGAATGCTTTGATTGCTGGATATGGGAATCATGGTCGTGGGGTGGAAGCCATCGATATGTTTGAGAAGATGCTTCGGGAAGGCAAGATACCAAACCATGTGACATTTCTTGCTGTTTTATCTGCTTGTAGTATTTCCGGTTTGTTTGAACGTGGATGGGAAATTTTTCAATCAATGACTAGAGATCACAAGATTAAACCGCGTGCTATGCATTACGCGTGCATGATTGAATTGCTAGGTCGAGAAGGGCTGTTAGACGAAGCCTATGCCCTTATAAGGAAAGCTCCATTTCAACCAACAGCAAATATGTGGGCTGCATTGCTTAGAGCTTGTAGAGTTCATGGAAACCTAGAACTTGGGAAGTTTGCTGCTGAGAAACTGTATGGGATGGAACCTGAGAAGCTTAGTAATTATATTGTGCTTTTAAACATATATAACAGTTCTGGTAAGTTAAAGGAAGCAGCTGATGTTGTTCAGACATTAAAAAGAAAGGGCTTAAGAATGCTTCCAGCATGCAGTTGGATTGAAGTTAATAACCAGCCTCATGCATTCCTGTCTGGGGATAAACACCATGTCCAAATAGAAAAAGTAGTGGGAAAAGTGGATGAGTTAATGTTGAAGATCTCAAAGCTTGGTTATGTACCTGAAGAACAGAACTTTATGCTTCCAGATGTTGATGAACATGAAGAAAAGATACAAATGTACCACAGTGAGAAATTGGCAATAGCTTATGGACTTCTAAACACTTTAGAGCAAACACCATTGCAGATTGTGCAAAGCCATCGCATTTGCAGTGACTGCCATTTTGTGATTAAACTGATTGCTATGATAACCAAACGTGAAATTGTGATAAGAGATGCTAGCAGATTTCATCATTTCAGAGATGGGAGTTGCTCTTGTGGAGACTATTGGTGATGCTGGTAAAATCTATATTGCTTACTCTTCCATCCAATAAACATGATATATTGTACATTACATTCATTTTCAATGAGGTTATAATGAAATGAATTTATAACATACACTCTTGAATGTTACATTGTTCTTCAACTTCTCTAAGCATCAGTAGGGCAGAGAACTGCTAGAAATTTAATATTTTGGATAGATGGGGCACCCTGAAATTTGAACCTGGGTAATTAGAAAGAACAGAGAAGAAAAGGGGTTTTCATTTATAATCAAACTTCATGAATTGATTCATTATTTACAACGTTAAAACTTGCCAAATCCTAGAAGAAGGGAAAAAATCATCATTGGCCCAATTTGGACTTTTGAAGCTGAGTTTGTGGTAAGTAATTTGCCGTAAATAATCAAACAATGACACTCCAGAAAAGCCTATCAAATAAAAAAGACTAGTTAAAAAAGATGAAAATGAATATGAAGAAGAATCTACAGAACTTGGATCTTGTTTGAAGTAGATGAATTTGGGAAATTTTGGGTATTTTTGTACATAAGCTAAATCTACTAAATTTCTTCTATCTGGGTTTGTGAATGTATGTTATTTTCTGGTGTTTTATTCTTCAACTCGTTCCTTGAATTAGTAGTGCCACTTATCTCAAGGATTCTGATGTATTTAAGTTCCATAGAAAAACGAGCACACAATATTTCTGAGGATACTTCGCAGCAAGTCTTGGCTTTCAGCCGCAGTGTACATGAAAATCTGGAAGGGTATGATCCTGAAGGCATTTGTTTTTGTTTTTGTTTTGTTCTTTTTTTTTGTATTTTCATTTAACGGAAATAATTTTTTTAGATATCATTTGAATTAAGAATGTTAAGACATGGGAATTACATCAAGTAATCATTCTCCGTAACTGTTGAAGTTTGTCACTGATGCAATTGAATTCTATCACACTTAAAATTATATTTTGTCAATTTATATCAGAAAAATATAATGCTTCACTTTCATCTTTAACCTTCTGTTTTGGTTCTTCTATGAAGGTTGAAATATGATGAGAATGCAAGTATTTATTGATCTCATTATATTGTTATGGTGGCTTGGTATTGTTATTTTGTTTCCTCAAGTGTATGCCTAATGCATAAAAACGTTTTTTAGGCTTGTGCATTTGGGAGGCAAACCTCAAAGTACGGTACAATTGTAAGCTTTCAAGGGAAAAGCTCATGCTTCGATACACTGAGATTAGAAGTTTGATAGTTATATGACGACTACAATCTTACTTGAACAGAATTTGTTCTATAGGTTGTACAATTGTGTCTTTGAATTCCAAATAGTTGTACAATGGGTGGAATAATACAACCAACAAATAGTTATATGATGGCTATGACCTTACTTGAATAGGATCTGTTTTATAGGTTTTACATCCGTGTCCTTGAGTTCCAAATAGTTATATGATGCAACTAATAGTTGTCTGCATATTCTTCAAATGTGGTAGTCCAATTTTGAATGCGTTGGATATGCAACGCTGGTTGTGGTAACATAGCCTTTTAAGCACTTCTATCACTAAACCTTATGAAATATACAGAAAACAAAAAGAAAAGCTTCATAGTCTTGCAATGGATGGATACTTGATTTTGTTTTTCGGTAGGTTCATAGAATCAAAATTTTCTAATTAACTTGAGGATTATGCCTCACTTCTCTTGAAGAAAGAGCCTCAATATTAGCCCTTAACTCTTTTGAAATGTTGGATATGCTTTTAAATAAGCAGAATTTCTTTTTCCTTACTGCAATGTTTGGAGTTCCTCAGTTGCTTTCTTCTATCAGGTGCTTGGCCTGTTCTAATTGATGACTTCGTCGAGCACATGTACAGGTTCATTTTAGAGGTTTTTACAGAAGCAACAAGTTTGAAGTTAAATGTAATTATATAGTTCTGGCTTGTATATCATTTTAGGTCTTCGTTATTAGCATGGTTCGTTATTAGCACTAACACTTGGTCTGCTGATAATCATTATGCAGGCGGTCAGAATCTAATAGTCTCAAAGTTATGTTGTAATTGTGGAGACTCAGAATCACAGTCAGGTGTATTTGAAGATTCTCTTTAAGTATAGATTACGTTCAATTGTCAGAAAAAAAAATACTATTCTACGTATTGGATTTCCATGGGATCCAGTAAGCCTTGTTTTACTGGTTTGTATTTTGTCAGGATTAAAGTTTTTCCCTGGTTTGAAGAGGAAATTACCTGGGGACATGCAAATGGATGGCATTGTGTCTCTGTGTGATCCTAGAGCCGGCGCCATGGAGTTGAGTCCTGTTGCGAGCATCAAGAAAAGTAGATTTATGGCTTGCAAGCCAGTAAACTTGGAGATAAACTTACCATCATGTACTGCAGATGAGAGCATAGAGATGGTTCAACATAATAGTACAGTAGGTTCCAAATCTCCATGATCTGTTGAAGGTCGTCTGTCGAAAGGTTTTGCTGGACTTTTCTTGACACGTTTGTTCTTAAGATTGGACCAAGAAAGGAAAGCATCATTCGCATGAGCACGAGCGATTTATCCCTTGTGATATTTTTACAGGTTGTATGATCTACAATGTGGTTATATCTTTCATTTTTGTTGTGGTACAGCATTTTTCATCAGACGAGTCGATGATTTGGCAGCAAGAACAAAGGATTGATTATGTTTCAATTGAGGGAAGAGAAATTATTGATTTGGCTTTACGTTGTAATTAGTCTGTTTCAATCCAAAGAACGAATAAGAATCTACATAGGTTGTGTTTTATTCTACTCTTCTTATCATTCTATTTGGCTTTAAATGATGTGATTCAATTTGGAGATTGTTGCGCTGTCTTCATTGTCTTCTCTATCTTCGTTTCAATCTGATCCAAAAATGAGTTTGAATTTGCTCCCAGAACATCTTCTCATATAGATTGGAGAGTGTGCTTGATTCACCGACTAATATTCATTATTGATGTTTGTACATTTATTAATGAATTTTATTTTTCTCTCTTTTATCTTTTGCATATTTAGTGAAGAACTCCATTTTACAATTCTCCACTTCAAATACAGATTGACTTTTAAATTTTAATATATTAACTTCAGACTTCATAACTCAACTTTTAATGTCTCAAATGTTGTCTTTATTTCTATTACTCTCTCTCAAACTATATATTGGAATAAAAAGGAAAAAGAAAAACAATTAGGTAATCCCAACACTAAAAGAAATAATTTGTTATCAATATTTTTTATAAGTAACAAACAACTTACTATTCAACATAAACATCAAAACAGAGGTCTAAAATCGTAAATTCCTTGTAGATAGCCATATAAATAATACCAAAAAGTTGAAAGGAGAAACAGAAATAGATGGGGATTGTTTCTGGTGTCATTACAGAGTAAATTTTCAGTTTCTAAGATGGACCAAATAGATCACAAGGGAAGAGGTTTGCTTGGAAATTGCATCTTCTTACAAGGATACAGTCCAATATGAATGGAATTTGCAGTGTATTGGAAGCAAGGAAAAATGTTGGAGAGCAAAGGAATTTGTTTGTATGACTTGCATTCCCTTTGTGGAGTATACCCCGTTGTAGCTCTAATGACATCACAACAAAATGGTATAGCAGAATGTAATAACAAATCTCATAAGGAAATTATGAATGTCATGTTGTTAAGTTCTGGATTGTCTGATAACATGTGGGGGAAGCTGTGTTTTCTGCCTATTTTATTCTTAACAGAGTACCTCACAAGAAACTGGATAAGGCACCTTACAAACTCTAGAAAGGATATGCACCTAATCTCTCTTATCTAACGGTGTGGGGTGATAACTTGTAGAAATACAAGTTATTGTCTCTTAAAAGTTGGAACAATTAGGATTCTTAATGATAAAAACATATTTATCTTAATGAAAAATGCATAGAGTTCTTCAAACACATCATTAACTCTTGCAAAAGTATACTTCTTGGTAAAATTGCTTCACTAATGCATCTTATTACAGGATTTCAAGAAAATTCACTAAGTGTTGTAGGCCAAGCTAACGCAAGGGTGTGCGTCCGAAGTTGTCCAACGTAGAAAAGATACATTGGTTCGCGTTGTTCCTGTCAAATCACCACTTGTGAGTATGGGCATCTGACTATCGATGTTTGAAAAGCATCTAAACTGGCAGGCGGTTGACTAGGGCATGGAAATTAATGTTGTCTTATCATAAGTTGTTGAGAAAAATGCCTATAAATAAGAAGACTTGTAGCCAAAGAAAAGGGACACCATTCTTAGAGAAACAATAGAACTTAGATCATAGTTGCTCTGTTGTTGTAAGAAGAAGATAGGAGGAAAAGAATCATTGTCAATGTTGAACAAGGAGAGTTGTTGAAGACTAAGTTCGAGAGAGAATTCTTCATCATTTCTTCACCAAGTTGGTTGCACACGCATTTGAAACTAGCTAAAGAGGACAAGAGATTGAACTCTGCGGCTTGACTTCTTCCCTTTCTTTCATTTGATTTTTCGTTTTCAATTTCATGTGATTAAGTGTGATTGTTGTAAAGACAATTTCAATCTTCAAAGTTCAATCTTACATTTGATCCACCCACTTTTGTCTCTATGTTTACATTTTAATGTATGTGATTGACGCATTCCTGACTTGTTGCATGCTTAATTTCCGAGCTTTAATCATCTTGATCACTTGGTTGAAGTTATAAATCAGTTAAACTATTTGAGAGAATAGGATAGCTAGAGAACGCATTGAGTCAGAACACACAGTATATTTAGAGATGAAAATACTTGTGTTTTAATACTTTCCGTGAACAACGCATGCACCCTAGAGATAGAAACATATGTGTCATTCACATTGAGAAATGTTGAATAATATAATCAAAGGAACAGAAACCTAATGCATCTACATACATTTGGTTCGTAAACAAGCATTCTTATTACCTTCACTTCACCCTTACACCTTCACACACGTGTTCATCTCACTTGGAATCAACGCATATCCCAAACATCTAGCACCACTCATTCATAAATCCCTCATTTCACTTGAACTCTTATATCCTTTTGTATACGTGCATTGAGAATAATGTAGATAAACCTCTCCTGCATTTATCTAGGATCTTTCCGCAACTGAAGCAACGCAAGGTCTGCATTAGTTTATCATAAAATCCTTGTGTTCGACCCTTACCAGGAATCTAAGTTAGATTTATACTCGGAAAAGCTTGAACGCATTATAGAAAGTGTAACACATCATCTCAGCAGATCACCTAATCTCCTCACTTAGAGAAATGATTCACCATTCATCTTCATCTATTTCAACCTCGCTTTTCACCCTTACTTACATGCACTGTTAGACAAATCACAAGGCATGGGGATGTTTGGCTAAGGTTCCATATCCTGCATTCAAGATACCTACGGTAGGATCTAAAACTTTTGATTGTGTGTTTATTGGTCATGCACAAAGTAGCATTGCATACAAATTTCTATGCTTAAATGATAGATCTGTGTGTGAATATAGGGATGCATAATTTTTTTAGCATGTTTTTCCTTTGAAAAAGGGAAACACTGAAACGGTTAGAATAGCTAATTGTGAGAATGATTTTGATTCCATGTCTTTCTTGTCTAATAGTATGCATGATATAGCTTCAAGTAGTATGTCTGACATTGTAAATGTTAACAACACGGATAGAATTCCTATTATAGAACCAAGAAGAAGTAAGAGACAGAGAATTGAGCAAAATTTTGGTCCTGATTTTTTAACTTCTTTTTTTAGTTGAGAGGCCAAATGATATTGACTATCAGTTTGCATGTATGTAGCTTATAAATGAGGCTCCTAAATCTTACCAAGAAACCTAAAGTTTTGTAGACTCTAACTTATGGAAGGAAGCTATTAAGAGTGAATTGGATTCTCTAATCATGAACCAATCTTGGAACTTAATAGATCTTCCAAAAGGAAGTAACCTATTAAGTGTAAATGGATTTTCAAAAGGAAAATGAGGCCAGATGGTTCGATTGAAAGATAGAAGGCTAGAATGGTCATACACAAAAACAAGGTGTTGATTATTTTGACACGTATTTCTTTTTAACAAAAATAGCTACTATTAGAGCATTGATTGCGTTGGCTGCTATCTATGGACTTCTGATTCACCAAATGGATGTAAAAATAGCATTTCTCAATGGTGATCTAGAAGAATAAATCTATATGGTACAGTCTGAAGGCTATATAGTAACCGATCAGGAAAACAAAGTATGTAAACTAAAAAAAAAAAAAAATCTCTTTATGGTCTTAAACAAGCTCCCAAACAATGGTATGAAAAATTCAATGATACTTTGATAAACAATGGTTTTGAGGTAAATTCTTCAGATACGTGTGTTTATTCAAAGTTGTTTGGAGTTGAATGTGTGATTATATGTTTGTATGTTGATGATATGTTCATCTTTGGAATAAACATAGAGATGATACGGAATAGCAAATTGTTAATATCTTTCCATTTCAAAATGAAAAATTTAGGGAAAACTGACGTAATACTTGGTGTTAAGATAAGAAAAACTGAAAATGGTTTTTCTCTGTGCCAATCACACTACATTGAAAAATTACTAAAGAAGTTTGATTGTTTTGATGATCCTCTTGCAAGAACTCCTTATGATGCTAGTATAAGTCTTAAGAAAAATAAAGGTGATTGTGTATCTCAGTCTGAGTATGCAAATATTATAGGTAGCGTTATGTTTTTAATGAACTATACTAGACCTGATAATGCATATGCTATTAGTAGATTGAGTAGATATGCACAAAATCCTGATAAGGATCATCGGAGTGTCCTTTGTCATCTGTTAAGATATCTTAAGGGAACAATGAATTATTGTTTGTATTTTAACAAATTTCCTGCTGTATTAGAAGGTTATTGTGATGCTAATTGGGTATCTGATAATGACGAAGTCAGTTCTACAAGTGGTTATATTTTTTTTACTCGAAGGAGGAGTAATATCATGGAAGTTTGCAAAACAGACATGCATAGCTAGATCTACTATAGAATTAGAATTTATTGCTCTAAAACTAGCAAGACATAAGGCTAAAAGGCTTAGTAGCCTACTAGGGGATATATCATTGTGTGGGACATCAATACCAGTATATGTACACTGTGATTCACAGGCTGCCATAGGTATTGCCAAGAATAGTGCATATAATGGCAAAATGAGACATATACATCTTAGACATGGAGTTGTGAAACAATTGTTCAAGGGAGGAATTATTTCCTTAGAGTTTGTGAGGTCTGAGAAAAATTTGGTTGACTCTTTGACTAAAGGCTTAACAAGGAAAATAATTTTAGAATCCTCAGTAAACATGGGGCTTAAACCTTATAGGATTCTATAACCCTTCATCTGAATAGTTTATCGTGATAGACTTAATGGTCCATAGCCCTCCATTTGGTATGGACTTGATGAAAAGAACTAAAACCTTTTAAAATTCCATAGCCCTTCTTTTAGGTGGTCCTGGTATGGACTTGATGGATGAGTGTAAAATCTTTGTAGCTCAGTTTTGAGTAGTTTGTCTTTGACATACTTGATGAAGTAGGTCCTAGTATGGCCTAGATGCAAAGTCTTCATAGCTCAGTTTTGAGTGGTCTATTGTGATAGACTTAGTGAAGCAATTAATGTGATTGTGAAGGTATGGTCGCCTTCTATGAAAGAGTTTAAAGGTCTCTTTCTAGAGCTTTCATGATGACCGGAGATTTATGTGTATGGCCATATTAAACACACTTTATATCGCATAATCAAGAGAAGGACTAGGAGTAAGACATATTGTAGGGGTCTCAACCAGTGTTATTGAAAGTTCAAGAGGTAGTTTACTCTCTCTAACAAGGTTGTTACCTTACTTCACTATACATTAATTCAAATCGTTAGATATAGATGTTTAAGTCTGATCTCCTTTATTTGCTCAGAACACTTATTTATTTTCAATTAAACTTTTTTTTTTACTTGTTAACTTTTTTGTAACAGTCATTTGTGAGGAATTGTTGGAAATGAATTTTGGGCTTAGACCCATAGGAAAAGTTAAGAGAGTGAGAAGTTTTGTCCCACATGAATAGATATAAAATTTCCTAGAAGGTATAAATACCAATGCATTCTAGATGAGAATCCAAAGTGAGTTAGTGGTGGAAATATAACCCTTTCACCACACGCGTGTGACGCCGCCACCGCCGTCGTTCGGTCAGACGGGTGGGCTTGGGTTCAAGTTCCCGCGCTTGCACGAAATTATTGTTGGGATTGGTGTCCTAATTCTCTGGAGTGTCGTTGTTTTGTAAAGATACACATTGTTCAATGAATAAAATAAGTCTTATTTAATTCTGGCATTTACTCATATACAATAAACAAAGCTCCTTGGTTATCTTATGTGAACTTAAGCATGTATATGTGACATACAAGTAGATCATACCTTAAGTGATAAGCTAAATCGGTATGTAGTATAAGGATTAAAGTGGGATACCTGATCTTGGTGACACTACGGATACGACCCGCTTTGTAAAGGTTTGCAAGTGTTGTAAACTACTACAGATGGTAGATCCTGACCATTCGTGTGGAGATGTGGAGCGGGAATGTCCTATACAAAGAGTTTGTATAAGATCTGGACCACGAGATGACTAGACTTTGTATATAACACCGTTGATGCTAGAGACTTGCATCTCACCTAAATGACCATAGGTGACACGACCTTAATCCTAAGTGTTTTGTGAACTCCTACCTTTGAGGGCGGTCCTTTGATTAGTATGGGTGAGAGTGGCCAGATTGCCAACTCAACATGTCTACCTTTTGGGGGACTTGTCTGATCTAGGAACCGGGAACTCAATCCACAAAATGGAATTCATTTCTTTCCCGAAGCAGAGATAAGTAGAGAGATTGCTTCTTGAAGGGCTAATTCCAGGGATTGAACATAGTGGTCACATCTTCTTTTTAGAAGAGAAGACTCAGTCATAGTGGGACTATGACTTATGTTCGTTAGAGGGATCAGTGGTACTTAAAGAGACAAATGTAACTACAGGGGCATAACGGTTATTGGCCCAGCAATACTTACGAGTGATCTGTGAAGGTTTGTCACACTATTGATTGGTTAAGATGGACACATAATATATCTGTAGTGAGGAGAGTTCAGCTGTCGGTCTTTAGTGGAGTGTCTGGCAGTTAATGGATGGTGGATCCTGTGACTAAAGAGTTTAGTCAGTTATTCACGTACCGTTGGAGCTTTGGATCTACAGGTCTATGAGGTCCTCTTGGTAGCTTGGATTTCTGTTGAGGATCAGTTCTTGGTGTTGATTTGAAATGTTCAAATTGACAATAGGTATTTTGATTATATATGATATAATCGGTATGATGTATAAGATACATCTAGTGGAGGATTGATGTAAATGAGATTTACATTAAGTACCATGGAATAGAAAAAGAACTATGGTTTATATGTTTCATGAGATGAAATATTAACACTATAGGTTATAAATATAGTATGATAAGTTGGTTATTATTTATATCTATAATAATATTCATTATTGGATAATTAATACTTGTTCTTTTAATTACCAAAGTAATGGGTGAGTTTAAAAGGAAATTGGTTTCCTATTTGAAAAAAAAAAAAAAATTTACAAAAGTTTGAAAAGGATTTTGAGTTTTCTCTCAGTGAAAAGAAACTCACATAAGTCGTCAAGTAAATACATATTTACTAAACGACAGCTGGACAAGCTAAACGATCGTGCAATGTTTACTAAACGATCGCATAGCTTTGCTAGATGATCGCTGACCCATGGTACACGATCGTGTAGAGTTTGTATGCGACAGACCGAGCTAAACGATCGCATAGCTTTTGCTAGACGATCGCATAGCTTTATCTAAACGATTGGGCATCGACCTATATGATAGGTCTCAGCCTTCTCCCACTTGTTCAGTCGTGTACATGATCTTTCTTTCCTCCGTTCGTCTGCCTCACACCAAGACCGAACAGAGCCCACCCCTGTCTCTTATACACATCTAGATGTGTATAAGAGACAGGTAGTGCAGGTCGTTCGCTGTTCTGGAGTAGCTCGTGACTGAGGAGATCGTTGAGGATGAGCACAAAGTGTTCATGCTATGTTGCTGCGGTGTTGCGGTCGTGTAGATCGGGAGTTCGAGGCTGATGTTGTTCTAGCATTCGTGCGCAACGAAGCGTCGAGAAACTTCTACCTATATGCGTAGAGTTTTACTTTCTGTATGCATATTTATTGTTCATGCTGTAATTTCTGGAAATATTTGTATAACCGTTTATTTTGAAGTCGACTGTAAATATATGTTAATTCATGATTATAATTTGGAATAGTCTTGTTTCGCTGCTCATGGAAATTTCATTTCTGATTTCCTTCAATTATTACTTATCCTTTTATTTATAAATTATTTTTTTATTTTATTTATAAATGAATTTTGACTGTTGGAATTTATGTCCATTGGAATTTCTGACGGACCTTTTCTTTCAGTCTATTGGTGTCTTCCTCTCACACATTATATAATACTGTTCAGATTTGTGAGAGAGGACACACACAGCTAAATTTCATTCCTTCCACTCTCTACTTGATTTCTATTATTCTGAGTAATCTTCTTATTGGTTCTAGTCCTTTTTCTGACGAGTGCACACCTAAATTTCGAGGTTGTATTAACCTTGGGAGCAATCGGCATAAGAGATTAGCACCGAGGTCGTGCCATATTTACTTTCAAGGCAGTGGTTCTTCCACGGCGCTGCAACTTTCGTGACATCTATTTCAACAGTTGTGTGTGCGTAAGTTGTTTAAAACAAAGATTTGAGTTCTCTATATAGGTTTTGATTGTTTTAATTTTAAAATGTAGATTTTTAAAGTTGCTAGACAGGTAAATAATATGCACTTCTATTCATGTTATAAGTAATACGATTGATATGATTTATGTTGGGATTAATGTCCTAATTCTCCCAGAGTCTCATTGTTTGTAATGATACACATTGTTTTGTGAATAAAATAACTGTTATTTCATTCTGGCATTTACTCATATCCAATAAATAAAGCTCCACGATTATCTTATGACTTAAGCATGTATATGTGATTTACAAGTGGATCATGAATTAAGTGATAACTTAAAAAGGTCTGTAGTATAAGAATTGAGGTGGGATACCTGATCCTGGTGACACTACGGATACGACCCGCTTTGTAGAGGTTTTGCAAGTATTGTAAACTACTACAAGTGGTAGATCCTGACCATTCATATGGAGACGTGCGAGTGGGGGTGTCCTATACAAAAAGTTTATATAAGACTGGACCATGAGATGATTAGACTCTATATATAACGTCGTTAATACTAGAGACTTACATGTCACCCAAACGACCATAGGTGACACGACCCCAATCCTGAGTATTTTGGGAACTCTGCCTTTGAGGGCGGTCCTTTGATTAGTATGGGTGAGAGTGACCAGATTGCCAACTCAACATACCTACCTTTTTGGGGACTTGTATGATCTGGGAGCTGGGAACTCAAAACACAAGATAGAATTCACTCCTTTCCCGAAGCAGGGATAAGTAGAGATTGCTCCCTTAAGGGCTGATTCCGAGACTTGAACATAGTGGCCACAGCTTCTCTTTGGAAGAGAGAACTTAGTCATAGTAGAACTATGATTTATGTTCATTAGAGGGATCAGTGGTACTTAAGGAGTTAGATGTAACTACAGGGGCATAACGGTTATTGGCCGAGTTGTACTTACGAGCGATTTGTGAAGGGTTGTCGCACTGCTGATTGGTTAAGATAGACACATAATATATCTATGGTAAGGAGAGTTCGGTTGTTGGTCTTTACTAAAGTGTCTGGCAGTTAACGAATGATGGATCCCATGACTAAAGAGTTTAGTCAGTTATTCACGTACTATTAGAGCTTCGAGCTACAGGTTCATAAGGTCCCCTTGGTAGCTCAATGGATTCATTTGAGGATTCGTTCTTGGTGTTGATTTGAAATGTTCAAATTGACAAGAGGTAATTAGATTATATATGATATTATCGGTATGATGTATGATATACATTTAGTGGAGGTTTAATGCAAATGAGATTTACATGGAATAGGAAAAGAGCTATAGTTTATATGTTTCATGAGATGAAATATTAAAACCATAGGTTATAAATATAGTATAATAAGTTGGTTATCATTTATATTTATAATAATAATTATTATTGGATAATTAACTCTTTTTCTCTTATAACCAATTGAGTGGAAGGTTATTGGTGGTTTAATGGTAACCGTGAGATAAAAGAAAAAAAAAATCTTAATTTTAGTAAGTTTTTCAAATTTGTGTTTTGAGATTTTTCTCTATCGAAAATAAACTCACGGAAGTTCTCAAGTAAATAGGATTTACTAAGTGACAACGTGGAGTAAGGTAAATGATCGTGGAGTGTTTGTAGGCAGCAGACACTTAGCTAAGCGATGAGTTAAACGATCGCTTAGCTTTTGTTAGATGATCATTTAGCTTTTCCTAAATGATTGGGCATCGACCTATACGATAGGTTTTGTCATCTCCCACTTGTTTAATCGTTTATACGATTGTTGTGTCCTCCGTCTTCTGCCTCAAATCAAGTCCACACAGAGTCCACCTTTTGGATTCTTACACCGAGAATACTAAGGTAGCCTTCTTGGTTGTGTCATACTCAACTCGACACCATCGAGGTTCTGTGGAGGCCGTTCGTGTTGTGTGGTTGTTCGTGATCGAGGTGATCGCTGAATTCGAGTGCGCGGTGTTCGTACAGTGTAGCGGTCGTGTTGGACAAGCATTCGGGTGTTGTTGTGTTCAAATGTTCGTGATCAAGGAGCTTGGCGATGAGTCTACGAAAGTGTGTAGCTTTTGTCCTTGAATTTATGTATTATCATGCTGTAATTTTGTAATTAATGCATAACCGTATGTTTCTGTTTATGACTATAGTTGTAAAGTTCATATATGATTGTAATTTGGATTGATCTTTTCGCAGTTCATTGATGCGTTATTTTATGAAGTGAAATTGTGGATGAAATGTGATTGTGAAAAATGCGTTGAGCACTCAAGTTTCCTCAGCGGAATCCAAGTGTAAACTTCACTGAGTTTCCTAGTAAGTCCAGGGTTGAACTCAGGGACTTTGGAAAATAGGTTGCGGTGGTATTTTTAGGAAAACTTTGCGATAACCAAATAAATAAATAGTTGTTGAGGTTCTTGTTTGTAGTAATGAAAAGTAAACAAATGCGGCAGAGTTTTAAAAGGGTTGAATAAACGGGAAATGCGATGAGTATGCGGTGAACGGGTTGAGAAAAGTTTCAGCTAACACTTCCTAGGATGCATTCATGCTATGCGGTCATGCAACATGTATACAACAGTAAATCACCTCTTACTGCGAATGCCACGGCTTTTAAGGCTAGAACGCATGCGATATATGTGATAAGTCTATCGGACCTACACATAAGCCTCTATTCTTATTTATGCGATGACAAAATGACATACATAATATCATTCCCATCTCTACGATGCATGTGATGCAGGTTGACAAATAGAGTTTATCTCTAAGTCTCTATCTCTTGTTTATGCGGTTCTAATCTTTCTCTCTCGAGTCTAGATTCTAACCTAGCTCTCTCGAGTCATTAGGTTCTTTCTTTAGACTTTATCTTAAGTAGCTCTAAAGGGGTATTGGGCGCAACATAAAACAAGACAATCGCAAGCAATAAACTTCCTAGGTCATGTTAGCTTAGTTCTTCTCAACCCATTCGACTAGTTAGCTACTCATGCATGCTAAGAGAGTAAACAGATGTAGAATAAGAACTTCCATTGTATAAATATAAAGATGAAGTACAAAATAACAATGCAAGGATAGAATAAAGAACCTGGTAGCAATCTCTTACTGCCCAGGCTTTTACTCTGTTTTCTCTTCGTGTTCAAAAAATAATCTCGCTCTCGCAAGAGTCGGCCCGCTCTCTGCTTTTACGCCTCAAGGTTCTCTCTCGAGTTGCTCTGAGCGATCTTTGGCGTCTTTACTCTTCTCGTGCTCCGCCTTAGAATAAAAAGGAAAAACTATGAACAAAGACGTGCTAAGCTAATTGATGAATTTTCTAACTGGTGAACCCCTTTTCTAAAGGATGCCTTTGGTATTTATTGGACTTCGGGGTGAAGGTGGCTTTTCTCTTATGATTGCTCAGATGGGAAAGCTTTAATTCCCTGACTGATGTGCCAAATATTTGTCACCGAAAAGCTGAATGTACTTGTATCGTTAGCAGCTATCAACTTAATTCGGATTCGACCGTGATCAACTTTCTATCCCATCGCGATTAATTATGCCTTTCACCTAGATGCACTCACCAAGTTGCAGCAATCCTACTTGAGCAAATGTTTGCGAACACAATCACCGCAAAGTCTTGCGGTAATGCTGCGCTCGACCAATGATTTCCTATGATCGCAATCTTCGCCTTGCGTCAACGCATATTCTACATAAATACACAAAAATCAGTTGTTCCTATGCGATGAACGCATGTGGCCACAATATAATAAATTTAATGCTTTTTGGACGTAATCTAACACATTTTATCAATGCAAGCCGGTATTGTTTAAGAACTTAGCACTATGATAACGTGCATTTCTGCCCGTTATCACTCATGGAAATCTTCGTGTTAGATTTCCTTCAATTTACAATATGATTGATATGATGATGTAAACTTATAGATGGTGACAATGTTTGGGATGTCAGAGATAAGGCCATGGACATTGATAGATCCAATAGTACAGAGCAGTGATGTGGTGATGAGAACGTTAGCTCGAAACTCCATGTCAGAGAAGTTAGCAGAAGACATCGATTCATCCATACGAAATATAATAGAAAATGCATACGAAGCCATTGACAAATTGGTAGATGTTTTGTTGGAGAATAAACAATCTCAGGAGATGAATTTAGATCTATTCTTTCGAAGTTCACTAACATTCCCTCAGACAACGAAATCCTAAAAAGTGCTTTTATACCTCAATTGGTCGAAGCTTAGATATCTTAATGTACAAGATAGGACATCAAATTATAACTATGTTGTGTATTTACACATTGTTGTCAACAGCAAGACCCTCAGGCACCGAACAGGACAGCAACAAATGGTCAGGTCACAACGGCCAAGCAAAGAATCGTAACCTGCAAAACAGAAGCTAGTTATAGGCTGAGTCGCGAGAGCTCACTCTCTTTAAGACGTTTTGCGGTTCTGCCCAAGTGTGCAAGCAGGTCAAGAATACTGCCCAGTCGTCCTCAGGATAAAACAACCCAAAAAGAAAATCCAATCGGAAATGCACTGTTATCGATCAGAGCACACACCCTTTCTGACTAAATGGAAGGAATGTAAGAATTGTGAATGGTGAATAGTGTGTCCCTGAACTGCTGAAGGCCACGCCTTTTATAGAAAAATAATCACATGTCATGTCCAACCAGACGGCGGCAACATGCGTGTGGAACGTCCACCAACCCACATTGGTCTATCTTCTCATTCTCTCCAAAACATGGGTTCCCTTTAGGGCCCAAACCCATAGCCCAAGGTTGTGGTATAAAAGGAAGGCTTCCATTTCAAAATTCTCCAATATGGGATTCTCCAACCAAAGGTTTGTTCCCTCTTATTTTTGAAAAATAAATTTTCACCCAACACACCAGAATAAAAGGTAGAGAGAGATCATAAGGGCTTAAACACATGTATAAATTAAATGTTGCAACTTTCAGTCATCCTTCATCTAATCTTCATGCACCATATACAAAAACATTTGACATATTTTGTCAAAATTGAAAAATAGATGAATCTAATACAGATAGAACCTAAATTATACACATTGTCATGAACAATATGTACTACAGGTAGGCAACTTAGAAATAGAAAAAACACGAAGATTGGTAACTCAGTTCGGTGCAATATCACTTACGTTCGGAGGTCGTGTGTCCAATGGAAAGAAATTTCACTACATAAAGAATTTAGCAATTGCAAATACTTATCTTATAGACTTCGTCTTCAGTAGCTCAAGTATAGCTTATTCTTCATTTTCAACTTAGGAGCAACTTAGGCTCCTCCTAAGTTTGAATTCTCCTCATTTCCATAATAACATTTTTCCAAGTTTTGTAGATGAGATCTTCTCAATATACTTGAGCTCTCTCTAAGTGTACTGTTGGATCTTCTCACCGTCTTAAACTAGCTTTTCCCAAATTTTAATTGAATTCCTCTCAATATAACATTAAAAAATATATATATATATATAACTCATTCTAAATTCTCACTTACTCTCTAAGTGTATGATTTGCTACACTCACAATAATCAAGTCAAGCCTAATTTGATTGTTGGAACAAACCCATGACAAGAAAAAATAAATTAAAGTCTTTAATCACGGTATATGAAGTTTGAGGTTTAGACAATTTCTAAACTCAAAACTCTCGTAATGTACCCACTTTTTTTAATAATAGCCTAACCTTAATATATATACCATATAAACATGAAAGTTGGTAAAGCAAAGGATAGATATGATGACTAATTTATTGATGATGAGATGATACATACATATATAATCATCACCCAACTCCCAACACACAAAAGAGGCAAAGGGAATGAAGAACTTTGTTTATTTATGTAAATTTATCCCTTTGCATGAGAGATAATGACTATGTTTTGAGCCACAGGATTCGTGTAGGACACACAGTGGCAGCAGAATATTGAGAAGGACAGTCAATGTTTCGAAGACATTTATCAAAGCAAAGAACCACTTCCGCCAACTGAGACTGAAGAAGGTACTTTAAGTTCAAGGTGCAGCGCAGAGCCGGCTTTCCAAAGCTTTTTGTTAGGGCAGTTTCAATGTCGGACTTTAGATAGCGCTTCCCATTGATGGGTTCCAGCCCAGATTTTTGAAGGGCTTGCTGCACGTCGCTTCTCCAGAAAAGGTAAAGAGCTAATCGGAAGTAATCGACGATTTGGAACGTTGGGGTTTCGAAACATGTGCCTCGTAAATTCCATGCTTCACTCCATACTGCTGGGTTTGAGCTTATTATCAAACTTGGCCAATCCTCATCTAGTTCTTTTCTTATGCTTGTGATCTGTTTCCAAATTATTACACACCAAATGATCCAATCTTTTTAGAGTTCAGTCATATGATTATGTTGAAGGTTTTATATTGAAAAAATAAAAGAGATTGATCTCTCAAAGATAAAAATAACTCGGGTTATTCTTCTCATTCGTTTTAATTTATGATTATCTAATATGGTGTCGAAAGGCTTCTGAAATCCAAATAAGAAAAAAGATCTAATCTAAGAATGTTGAATCTAGAAATGTACCATATTAGACTAACTTTGGGATTTCAATGACTTATAAAATAATTGCAAGCAAGTTAATGTTTGGGTATATTTTAGCTTTAGTACTGAATAAGTTTGGTTATCGTGTTTGGTAAATAAATACTAAATTATATAATAACTAAAATAAACCTACGATTTGTATTTTTCTTTATAATTTTTAAATGATTGTTTATAATGTTATATTTTGTTTGTTTTAGATTAGCTGTTAAGTAGTAGGAGAAAAGGGTTTAATTTCTTTTTTTTAAAAAAAAATAATATGGTATGATTTTTTTTTATAAAAAAAATGGTTCTTTTCAACCTAAGAAAAAATAGAAGATAGATTTTGGTTAGGTGAAAAAATTACTAGAGATATAAAATAAATATTAATTTTGAAGGATAAAACAAGCTAATAGAAAACTGATCTTATAAACTATATGAAATAAAATTTAATGGATTTAATCATAAAGCACAAAAAAATAAGTAAGATTCTTTCTTAATCACTTTTAACATTCTTGAAATCAACTCTATTCGCATTCTAAGAAAATAGGTTAAAGTTCACATATTGAGATGTAACTTCATGTTTATCCAATATATTGAAGCGATTTGAACTAATTTTTGGATTTTTTTTACAACACAAGGTTGATCAAGAACTATCAACTCTATATTTTTTTTATATTGACTTTTAAATTTTAAAAAATAAAAACTTTGAGATTGTTTTGCTAACGATCATAAACAAGACATTAAAACAATTGAACCAAATGTTTTATTTAATAACTTAAAAAAAATGGTGTTTAGTAATCATGAAGTATTGGATTGGACTCTTTTTACCACATGGAATTTAATAGGAATAATAGAGCTTTATTGAAGATGACATAAAATACACCCATAGAAATATTAAGTTGGGAAGGATCTTAGGGGTTTTTTTTCTCTAATTTATTTTTAGTGGAGGTTCTTGAATAATTTATTTGTTGATTCCTTGAAGGGGAGTATGCTAGAAAATAGATGTATGAAGAACCAAAATTTTATTCTAGCTAGGTATGGGATGATGTTGAAGATATTAACCCAATAGCTAGTTATGAAGTAAACTTAAAATTAATACCACATTATAGTAAAAATATATTTAAAAGGTGCAAGACTCTAAGTCATAATAGAACGCATACGTTTTGTTGAAGAAATTTGCTGCCAGAGCAACGACCAATAGGACGAGAATAGCTGCCAGCCCAAAGACCGTCGATGCTAAACCTCGACGACGTGGGTCTTAGACATATGACATTGCTGCAAGTTGCTGGTTGCCATTGCAATACAAGTTGATAATAATCAAATGGAACTGCTTTCATCTCCTCCAAATCATAGAAACTATGATCATTATTTTTTGATTCCATGAAAGCTAGTTCATACTTTAGCTCATTGAAGGCATCCTCATTTTTTATATCATCATCTTCTAACTCATCTAAAGCATCCCCTATTAAAAGATTCAACAACAAAATGCATAGGAGAAGAAATAAACTTTTCTTCTTAGACATCAACATATCTTCTAATAAGATAATTAAGATGTGTTTCTTTTAAGATAATTTCAAAACGTTATATTCTATTTATATAGTTTGTAATATTGGTATATGATTTTTATTATCCACATCAAGATTAGAGATTTGATTTCCACACTCTACATAACGAAATTAAAACAACCAAATTTAATTACAATTATTTCCATTATACAATCTGAAAACGATAATAATTATTGGGATATTTATTGAAAAATACCATATTTTGTCCATACTATCTATTTGCTATTAGAAACTAGCCAAGGAGAATCTTCTCCCCAATATAGGAGAAAACTACAAATTCTCCCTTCAAACTGTTGAGGTATGAAGCAATATATAGTAATCAGGTAATATATTTTAGTCAATTATATTATTTTTAAATATAATCATTGTTTAATTTTTTTTAAAAAAAAATCAAATGGTTAAATACGTTAGAAATGAAAATTTCCTTCTTAAAAGATAAAGGATACTGTTAACGACAAATGGCCTTTCACTTATCTTTACGACGGTATGATATTGTTCACCTTGGACTTATAAGTGCTCGTAACTTTATTTTTGTTTCACTAAAAAAAAAACCTTACAAACCATTAAGGATAGTTGTTCTTATTTATATAATCTCTCTTTTCTGAATCTAGTCAATGTGAGATTTTATTTTTACTGTATTTCTAATTATAGATATAATGTAGAGGTAGAAATTCAAACACATATAACTTGTAGGAATAGATGTGTATTTAATACCTTAATTAGTTTATCTATGTTTAACTTAATGAAAAACTTGAAGCTAAGAGAGTTTAATGTAAGTGTATATGAATTGATCATGATTGTTATATGAACATAGTTTAATAAATAAAGTATTAATATTATCATTCTAAAAATCGATGGTTTATATAATCATCAAACGCAAAAATTGGATAGGTATATGAATAAAAAAAATCGATGAAATATAGCAAATAAATGAGCATTTAATTTTTTTAGTTAGTAGAGAAATTTAATAATTAATCCAAAAAAATATTAAGGCATTTAAATTTCTTTTTTTCTCAAGTAGAATTATAAAGAAAGGGAATTCGAACCACAAATCTTATAGTTTCTAACATACTCATATGTCAATTGTCTGAATTAGCACGCATTTCAAGTATATGGTTTTATGTTATTATTTCTCAACTTTGTCTAGGAACTAAAAAGCTTTTCTTAGTTTTGTTTTCATTATCTATGATTGTCTTTGTCTTCTCATTCATCGCTATTTTAAAAACTATTTATGAAGCAACATAGAAAAAATTTGAACATCTTCTTTTATGAGTACAAATAAATTAGATCTTACGTATGCATGAATATTGATTGCTTAATGTTCCACGTCAATTTAAGATGAGTTTCCAAAGAAAACATCATATCTCTTGATGCAAAAATTTAGATAGAAAAAAAATATTTCTAATTTTTATGTGCTTCAACGATAAATTTATAATTTGAAAAAGATATAATCTATCACAAAAAAAAAAAAAAAAAAAAAAAAAAGTCAAAATTAGATATGAGAAGAAAGAAATCCAAAGTTCAGATCAAGTTCAAGTTGGAGTTATAATATTTATTATGGAGAGAGTGATAGTATGAAACCTTCAATTTGATTGATTTAGGTGGTATAATGTGCTGGTGATTACTTTAGTATTTAAGATTGTTGAAGTTTTGAAAGCTTAATCTTCTTGCAAAATTTATGAATAGTTTGAAGACTAAGCACTTGTCTTCATAAATCCCCTATTCTAATTTTTTATCGTGAGATTTTCAAATATAGAAAAATAAAAAGAGTTATTTATACCTTATAGTAAAATTTTAATTTTCTTTATAGAGGCTGATTGAAGTTTTTATCAGTAATAAAAATTGATAAAAGTCTATCACAGATAGATACTAATAAAAGTCTATAAATTTGATATTTTTTCTATTTGTGAAAATTTACCTTTTTTTATTTTGGAAAACCCCATCTTTCTTTCTACTATTTTGTAAAAATAAAAACTAGAATATTGTTGTTTTTTTTTTCTTTTTTTTTTTTCTTTTATACTTCAAATGGAATAGCAATAAAGGGAACAGAACCTCACAACTGAAGTCAAGGCACAAATAGACAGAACACTTACACAACCAAAAGAGTCATTAGAAAAACACTGGACAAATACACAATAAACCACATAAAAGAAAAGGCTTACATAACTCAAAGAAAAATGTCTCAAGATGAAGAGCTTACTTGAATCCTCTCATTAATAGAAGCCTTAAGCCACTAAGAACAATAAGGAAAAATCTTAGATCGCACAACCTGATTGCCCATCTTGGGAGGCCATAAGTAACCCTATGGATACAAATATTACCTCTATCCAAATATGATAAATAATATATCACACTAGAAAACTCCTTAAATCTTAAGCCCTAATCGATTGCTTGCACTAAAATGACAAATCTAGTCCAACTCAATGCTCCAACGAGAAATCCTCTGAGAACACCATCCCTAAAAAAGCAAATCCCCAAAATAGCTTGCCTAAAAGGGAAATCAAAGAATAAATGGTCCTGAGAGTCAACTTCATCAATGCAAATAACAAAACCTCTAGGTATATGAGCATACTACCAGCTATGGAGATCACACATCTTTCTATGACTAATTTTGAACAGTAAGCCAGGCCATAAAAGAGTATTTGGGAACATTACCTCCACACTAGAAGAGGTTAGCCCAAGGTGCCACATGATGTTTAGAACACAAAGACTTCTTGATACTAGAGACTAAAACACTTCAAAACTAAAGGGATCGAATTCTGTGTGAAGTGTACGAACGTCGGTGCCATTGAATATGTTTCAAATTTACAAAATAATAGAGAAGGATAAACATACAATTTAACTAAGTATATGATTACTATATAAAAAATGTACAGATAGTCAACTAAATATACGATGATGGGCACAACGATACTGACAAAAGAACTAACACAGAGAAATAGAAAAGAAAATAATACACATTATGTTAACCCAGTTCAGTATAAATTTACCTACATCTGGAGGGCACATGGCCCAAATTGAAAATAAGCTCAATAGTATTTAGAATGTTTACAAGAAGAACTACTTAACTGATAGAACAACTATCATGTAATACAGTAAACCTTAGATAGGCAATTTGTTTAGACTCCCCTAAACTTGATGTCTCAAGATCTTCTCACAGCTCGGGCTTCCCTTGAGTTTGTTACCTTTGGCTCGATTGATCTTGTAAATTTAAGCCCCCTCTAAACTCAATGTTTCTCTTCATGAATTCACCCACACACAGTAAAACCAGCAGACTTCTGCTTCTTCTTTTTCAGCAATAGCCGCACAAAAGAATAACAATCATATATTCAAAAAAACCTAAATGAAAACATTCGCATACTTTCTTTTATAACAACATCAACAAGGAAGATACAGACAAGGAAACCAGCATGATTACCGAAAAGGTAAGTGATCAAAACATTTAAAAAAAAAAAAAAAACCAGTTAGTCCAATACGAAGTCAACCAAAAAAGATCCAACATTTCAATAAACGAAAATTCACATGCCAAATAAAAACATTAACGATCTCCTCATTTGGCATAACTATTTTCTTTTATTGGCAATCATGAGATAACGCAAACAAACCAGTAGTCAGACAACAAGAAAGCCAACCATACTATTAGGATTGGTGTCCTAAATCTCTCTGTATTCTCGTAGCTTGTAAACATTGTATAAACAAATTGTTATTAATAACATGATTTTTATTTTATGAGCATATACTCAATCCAATAAACTAAGATTCTAGGTTATTTTATGTAATTTAAACATGTATATAGAGACATACAGGTAGATCATGTTTAAATGATAACCTAAACGATCTACAGTAGATGGATAAGGTTGGGTACCTTGTCCTGGTGACACTATGGATACGGCCCGCTTTGTAGATGTTATAAGAGTTGTAAAGTGCTAGAAATGATCTAATCCTGATCATTCATGTACAGACATGTAAGCAGGGGTATCTTATACAGAGATTTTGTATAAAATCGAACTACGAAATGACTAGTCTCATTATATAACATTATTAATAGTAGAGACTTACATTTCACTAGGATGACCATAGTTGACATGACCTGAATCCTGAGTGAGTTGTGAACTCCTACTATGAAGGCGATCCTTTGATTTATACGAGTGAGAGTAGCCAGATCGCCGATTTAATATGCCTACTTTTTTAGAGATTCGTCTCATTGGAGAGTTGGGAACACAGCTACACAAGACAAAACTCACTCTTTCCCTGAAGCCAGGATAAGTAAATAGATTGCTCTATTAGAGGCTGATTCCAGGACTTGAACAATGGCCCCACCGTGACTTAATATCCACATTTGTTGATATTTGTATCGACAAATGCTACTTCTTTTTAGGAAATCACACAAGGGAGCACAGACCCAGAAGTAAAATCGTGTTGAATGAGATTTTCAAAGAAACTACTGAATCTTCAACAAGAGTTATTGAAGAGCTTAGTACCTCAACAAGAGTTTTTGAAGTTGTTTTATCTACTAGGTCAAATCCACCTCAAGTGTTGAGGGAACCTCGACATAATGGAAGGGTTGTAAACCCACCTATTCACAATATGAGTTTAACTGAAATGCTAACTATGGTAATTGATGGTGAAGTTGAGGATCTTACAAGAAGGTAACGGAGGATGTTGACAGAGATGAATGGATCAAAGCCATAGATCTCGAGATGAAGTCAATGTACTTCAATTCTGTATGGGATCTTGTAGATCAACCTGATGGGGTTAAATCTATTGGTTATAAATGGATCTACAAGAGGAAACGGGGTGTTAATGGGAAGGTGCAAACCTTCAAAGCTAGACTGGTGGCAAAGGGTTATACCCAGGTAGAGGGAGTCGACTATGAGAGAATTTTCTTGCCTGTTGCCATGTTAAAGTCTATCCGGATCCTCTTATCCACTGGCTCATATTATGACTTGAGATTTTGCAAATGAATGTCAAGACTGCCTTTCTGAATGGCAATCTTGAGAAGACCATCCAACCCGAGGGATTCATAATCTGAGGTCAAGAGCAAAAAGTTTACAAGCTTAATCGGTTCATTTATGGACTGAAACAGGCATCTTGATCTTGGAATATAAGGTTTGATACTATGATCAAATCTTATGTCTTTGATGAAACCATTGATAAGCCTTGTGTCTACATCAATAGTTCGGTACTTTTTCTAGTGTTATATATAGATGATATCCTATTCATTGGGAATGATGTAGGTTTATTGACTACAATTAAGAACTGGCTCACGACCCAATTCCAAATGAAAGATTTGGGAGAGGCTCAGTTTGTTCTAGGTATTCAGATATTTCGGGATTGAAAGAACAAAATGCTAGCATTGTTTCAGTCGTTGTATATTGACAAGATGCTTGTCAAGTATTCGATGCAGAACTCCAAGAAGGGCTTACTAACTTTCAGGCATGGAGTTATATTGTATAAAGAACAATGTTCTAAGACACATAAAGAGGTTGAGGAGATGAGATGGATCCCCTAAACATCTACCGTGGGTAGCTTGATGTATGCAATGTTATGTACTAGACTTGACATCTACTACGTAGTGGGGATAATTAGAAGATATCAATCTAATCCAGGATTAAATCACTAGACAGTCGTTAAGAACATCCTTAAGTATCTACGGAGAACGAGAGACTATATGTTTGTGTATGGTTCTAAGGATTTGATCCTTACAGGATGCACAAACTCTTATTTTTCAGACTGATAGGAATTATAGGTGATCCACGTCAGGATCAGTGTTCATTCTTAACGGAGGGGTAGTAGCATGGCGAAGCACCAAGCAGCGGTGCATCGCTAACTCCACCATGGAGGCTGAGTATGTAGCGGTTTGTGAAGCTGCTAAGAAGGCCGTTTGACTTAGGAAATTCTTGACTGATCTGGAAGTTATTCTAGACATGTCAAAGCCCATCACACTTTATTGTGATAATAGTGGTGTTGTGGCTATTTCCCGAGAGCCTAGGAGTTATAAGCACGACAAGCACATAGAGCGAAAGTATCATCTAATCCGAGAGATTATGCATCGAGGGGACGTGATTGTCATGAAGATAGCCTCAGAGCACAACATTGTTGATCTTTTTATGAAGGCCCTCACGGCTACAGTGTTTGAGTGTCACCTGCAGAGTATGGGTCTATGGGACAAACCATGGCTGAACTAGGGCAAGTGGGATATATTGTACTGGGCGTGTTATGCCCTAGTTTATTATTTGTATACTTGTATTTTCATTATATTGTACATTCCATTAGCTTTAGGTCAAGTGGGAGATTATTGGCGTTGATGCCCTAAATCTCATAAGGTTCTGTAGTTTGTAAACATTGTATGAACAAACTCTTTATGTGATTAATAAAATATATGATATTTTATTCACTTTGTCAATAAAATATGTGATATTTTAGTTGCATTAACCATAAACCAATAAACTAACATCCAAGATTATCTTTGTAACTTAAATATGTATGTGGAGACATACAAGTGGATCATGTTTAAGTGATAACCTAAATGGTCTATAGTATATGGATAAGGTTGGGTACCTTATCTTGGTGACACTACGAGTATGGCTCGCTTTTTAAGTGTTACAATTGTTGTAAAGTGCTACAAATGATCTGATCCTGATCGTTCATGTATTAGACATGCGAGCAGGGATATTCTATACAAAAAAGTTTGTATAAGACCGGACCACGAAATATTTAGTCTCATTATATAACATCGTTCATAATAGAGACTTACATTTCACCAGGATGACCATAGGTAACATGACCTAAATCCTGAGTGAATTGTGAACTTCTGCCTATGAGGGTGGTCCTTTGATTTGTATGGGTGAGAGTGGCCAGATTGCCAACTCAACTAGCCTACCATTTTGGGGATTCGTCTGATTGGGGAGCTGTGAACACAGCTACACAAGATGGAATTCATTCCTTCCCCGAAGTAGGGGTAAGTAGATAAATTGCTCCCTTAAGGGCTGATTCCAGGTCTTGAACAATATAATGACACACCCTCTCCTGGCCCGAGAGAGGTTTAGTCATAGTAGGACTATGATCTATTGTTCATTAAAGGGATAAGTGGTACTTAAGAAGTTAGATGTAACTATAGGGGTAGAATGGTAATTTAGCCCAGCTGTACTTACGAGCAATTTGTGAAGGATCATCGTACTGTTGATTGGTTATATTCAATGGACATAGAAATATATTTGTAGTGTGAAGAGTGTAGCTGTGGGTCTTTAGTGGAGTGTCCGACAGTTAACGGATGGTGAATGATGTAATTAAAGAGTTTAATTATTCATGTACCGTTGGAGCTCCAAGCTACAGGTCCATAAAGTCACTTTGGTAGCTCAAAAGAATTTAGTTGAGAATCAGTTTTTGGATTAATTTGGATTGTTCAAATTAATAGAAGGATTTAATTATATATGAGAAAATTAAATTGTTTCAATTATATACGATATAATTGTCATAATGTATTTGATACATTATAGTTTAATGGGAGGAAATAAATATTTGAATGAGATTCAAATATATTTTCTATGAATATGATTCATATAAATGTGATTTATATGAAATGTCATTTAAAAGAGAAGAAACTATAGTTTATATTATATGTGATACAATATTAAAACTATAGATTATATATTATATTTGATATAACATATAATTTAATATAAATATAATATGATAAGTTACTTATCATATTTATTTATATTATTTTATTATTATTTTTTGAATAATATTTCTCATTTCTCTCTCCAACCACTTTAGTTGGTGGTTATGGTTTTTATGGCAAAAAGAAGAATAAAAGAAAAAATTTTCTTCTTCTTCAACAAGTTGCAATTTGTTGAACGTTGAGAGTTTTTTTTTTTTTTTACACAAGTGTTTCGTGTTCTTGTCTTCTTGAGAGAATTCTCAATCTTCTTCCTCCACACACTAAACAGTCCCTCCTAACCAAAATAGTCAGAGCCCACTACTCTTGGGTTCTCACCCCGAGAATACCAATAACACTTTTGTGGTTGTGTTCGGATTTTGGTTCGTGAAAATCTTGAATAAGGTCTTCAAGATGTTGTTGATTCAGTTCAAGAGAGGATTCGTGAAGAATAAGGTCTTCAAAGGTAATGTATCTTGAACTCTTTTCTTGTAAAAGCATGTTGTAATTTATATATGATTGCATATTTGTTGTATGTTTACTGAAAACTTAGTATTTGATAATTAATGGAATTTAGACGATCCGCTTCCGCTCAAGTTTCTCCTCACACGAGTTCCTTCAATATAGATAGATAGATAGATAGATAGATAGATAGATCTTCTCTTATTTCTAAATTAAAGAGAGAGGAGGAGGCGAGTTACAATAACTCAACTCCCCTCCAAGTTAGACAATAACTCTCATGTCATGGGGAGTTAAGCAAATTTCTAAAAAAGAAAAAAAAATAATTACAAATAAATTAAATCTCATTTAATTTAAATTTAATTTAATTAAAAAAACTCATTTTTTTAGTTAAATTAAATAATCAAATTTTTATGTAAATATCTCATATTTAAATAAACTCTTATTTGAATCATAATCAAATAACCATCTCTCATATAATCTATAGTTTTTAATATGAATCTTATTCATATTAATTTTAATATATGGTTTTTATATGAATCTCATGCATATAATTAATATTTGAATCTCATTCAAAATAAACTTTATATTATAATGTATCCCATATACATTATATTAATTGCATCTCATACAATTGATTTACATTTCCTTATTTAATTTGAACAATTCAAATTATTCAAAAACTAATTGATCGTCGTTTTATCCTTAATTAGCTAGCAAGGGGAACTAATGGACCTATAGATTAAAAATTTCAATGATACAAAATTAAAGTAATTAAACTCTTTAATTAAATTAATCAACATTCATTAAGTGAGGGTCACTCCATTAAAGACCCACAGCTACATTCTTCACACTATAGAATATTTCTTTGTCCATGGATATAACCATTATTAGTAAATCAATCCTTCAAGAATTACTCATAATTATAGTTGGGTCAAATTACCATTTTATCCCTGTAATTATCTCTTACCTCTTATTACTTACCTTAAAAATGGGAAAGTATGTTCCCAGCTCCCTACTTGAACAAATCCCCAAAAATTGTAGGTTTATTGAGTCGGCGACACAGGTCACTCTCACTCATACAAATTAAAGAACTGCCCTAATAGACAGGACTTCATAGCTCTCAGGATTGAGGTTGAGTTATTCATGGTCATCTTATAAAATGATAATATCTTCGATCAACGGTGTTATAAAGACAAAGTAACCATTTTGTGGTATGATCTTATACAAACTCTTTGTATAAGATACCTCCACTTGCATGTCTCCACATGAACAATTTGGATCACAATATTTGTAACACTTACAACTCTTGTAATATTTACAAAGTGGGTCATATCTATAGTGTCACCAGAATAAGGCACCCAACTTTATTTATATACTATCGACCATTTAGGTTATTATTTGAACATGATCCATTTGTATGTCTACCACAAACTGTTCAAGCTACATAAAAACAACCTTGAATCTTAGTTTATTGGCTTGATTTAATGCAATCTAAATGTCAAATAAAATAATTTTCTATTTTATTAAATAGATAATGCGTCTATACAATTTGCAAGTATGAAAACCATGAGATTTAGGGCACTAACCTAAACAAGAACGATAAAGGAATAACCAGGGCACGGGCCTCCCTCTCAACCTCAAGTACAATTGAATGAACTTGCGCTAAGAGACCAACCAACTCTTTTGAGTTAGGTCATCAACCTTAGCATAAAAAGAGTTATTTAACATCTAAAATACCCATCAAAATCAAATTGTTGAAAAATAGGACCCCTTCCAATCAAGGGTCAAACTAATTTGAGCATTAACACCCATTCCTAATAGAAAAGCAAACCAAGGAATGTAGACTATCTTAAAGATAAAGAATTTTTTCTAATCCGAAGACATAATTTGAGGGATGCACTACCTGAAATACTTCAATCACGCAAAATATAGCCCTCCACCTGGGTAACTTATAGGGCTCTGAACAAATCAAGATAAGGCACAATAGCTTCATGATAACAACATTCTTAGAAAGAATATGAGAGATATACTTATGCCACCCTCCTAACATGAAAAATAAACTTTTAACCAAGCAATCCTGACCTACCGATATCTTCTAGAATCCCTCTCCTATCTTTAAAATTTCTTCCCCCCCCCCCCCCCCCCCATATTTCTTTTTTTATTTGGTTGTTTGACTTGATCATTAATTCCCTTTTTTTCGTCCTTTTTTTAGCTTATTTACAATAATTAACTATCATTTTTCTTTTAATCATTTATTTAATTAAAAATACATTTAGCCATTTTTGAAAATTGGTATTTAGATTTGGGCTAGTTGCATAAATGGAATTCAAATCCAAAATAATAGAATATATAGTACAATGATAAAATAATTACATATATAGAACAAAAAATGGTAAAAGACTAAAAAATCCATGCCCAACTACCAGTTTGCTCGCTTCTTCCGATTTTATCAAATTGAAATCTATCACTGATAGCTGCTATCAATTTCTACCACTGATAGCTGCTATCAGTGGTGGCTTTCAATTTAAGAAATATTAATACAATCTTGAAATATTAGCTTTTAATTTGCTACCAGTTATCAGTAGCTATCATTGATACGCTTTTTCAATAGGAATCAACCTTGAAATTTTAACATTAAGGCTATCAGTGGCTATCAATGATAGACTTTTATAAGTAGCTATCAATATTGAAAGAAAACCAACAACTTTGAAAGATTTAGCTATACCAATGATGGAAAACTATTAGTGGCTATCACTGATAGACTTTCATAATCAACATTGAAAGATTAACACAATAGTTATTACTAATAATCTTCTATCGTGGTTATCACCGATAGCAACTATCAGTCGCTATCACTTATAGACTTTCACCAATTGAAATCAACCTTGAAATATTAACACTTAAAGCTAGCAATGATAGACTTCTATAACTAGTTATGAACTTTCAAAGAAACTCGATATATAGATTTCATCTAACTTCCACCGATATTACTAATATCACCCATATCGTGGTTATTAGTGATAGCTTCTTTAACTGATAACATCGATGATAAAATGCTATCAATGATCTCACTAATATCCTGCTATCAATGATCTCATTAATATTATGTTATCAGTGATAGCTCTCTATCACCAATAACATGCTATCGGTGGTAGCTTCTATCACCGATAACGTGTTATCAGTGGTACCTTCTATCATTGATAACATGCTATCAGTGTTAGTTCTATCACTGATAACATGCCATCAATGGTAGTTTCTGTCAATGATAGCTAATGACCACTTTATTGTCCCTTTCCTTGTCCTTTCTCTTTTCTTTTCAATACCTCTCGAGGGCACTTCCATAAAAACAACGAACAGCCAAAACAACTTCTCTATTAGATTTTGTAAACAAATATTATAGTACATAAATACCCAAATATTTTCATTTGTGCCCTTCATTTTGGGCCATCTATGTCATTTTTTCAATTTTTTTTTTTTGATAGACATCATACTTTAAAGTCCTATAAAAAGAAAAAAAAAACTTTTGGTCTGCCTAATAGCATTTACATTTCTCATTTTTTGAGAAATAAACTCGTTTAATAACTATTCTCATTTCTTATTTCAAACTTTTAAGAAATGTTTCTAAAAATGGTGCAAATGAACTAAAAAAATAGTTTTTTTCAAATCCTTTTCATTTTCTATTTATATTTAATGTTTCGTTATAGTAATCAAACTTGATGATTTGCTTATTGGTGTTAAATCACTTACGAATTGAGTACTTTCAATAAGTCACTTATGAATTGGGTACTTTCAAATCTTGAGTACGAAACTCAGCCTCATAAATCTTATGGAAAAAAGGGGGAAGAAGAAAAAGTCAGATAAGTGAAGGAAAATTAAAAAGAAAAAAGAAATAAAGACAAGAATAAAAAATGGAGAAATGAAAGAAGATTAAAAAAAAAAAAAGAAAAAATCGGAGAGATGAAAGAAAATAAATAAATAAAAGAAGAAGCAAAACTAGATAAAGGAAAGAAAATTAAAAAAAAAAAAGATGAAACGAAAACTGAAGAAAGAAAAGAAAATTAAAGAATTAAAAAAAGAAAAAATAAAGTGAAGGAAAGAAGCAAAAACCGAAGAAAATAAATAAAATAAAAAAATAATTTAAAAAAAGTGAAAGAAAGAAGGAAAACCCCAAGAAAAGAAATTAAATTAATTTAAAAAAAAAAAAAAAAAAAAAAGTGTACAACAAGACAATGAGAGTGAAATTGAAAATTAGAAAAAATTAAAAAATTGAGTATTCAACACTTCCATACGTGATATATTTTTTAGATTTTTCTCATTATTTTAGTATCCATTAGAAATACCCTTTAGATTTACTATTTAGACATTTATCCAACTGTCCAAAACATTTTGAATAAGCGCGCAGTTGGTGAAGAAGAGTCAAGCCCAAAGAAGAGCATCAGAGTCGTTATTGGGCCCTTTCTTAGTAGAGGAAATGGGCATTAATAGTGGGCCTTGATTATAGAGCCCACAGTCAATTAATAAACCAAGTGAGGACCCACCCGCAACTACAAACCTCGGAAGCCGACGATCCGCAATCAACTCTGTGGCGCATTATTAGCTGAATTACCGACCCCTCCGTTTTTGTCATAAATATCATTTTTTTTCTTTTTTTCTTTTTTAAATATATAATATATATAATATATATATAATATCATAAATGTGATATTGATCGTTTAAAATTTACGCTACAATCCTAGATTTTCAGTTTTATTTCCTTATAAAATTATAATATGATAAAAAAGATAATCCCCCATTACTTCAATATAATTCATTTTCAAAAGGCAAGGTTTTACTTTTAATTTTTATTTATACATTTGATGAATAATTTTTTAACCTTATCATACACATTATTTTCAAACTTTAAAATACACATAAAATTTGAGTGTTTTTTTTGTAGGGACGTGGAATCAAATCTAATTAGAATTTAGTAACTTTGAAAACAATCGTTAAACAATCCAATGTGATTGTAATGATTTTATTTAGTTGATAGACGATCAGCTGAAACATGATTATTACTGTTCGCACGAGGTTTCCAGCTTGAGTTGGTGTTGATATTGAAATTGATTTGATGTGATGTGGTTCGATCTCTAATATTTGATCCTCTGATTCTCTCAGTTGGGTGAATATGCTTAACTTTGAGAAGGAAAGCACCGAACGTCCTTGAAGTAGAAATCTTGGAAACTTGGAAGTCTTGGAAGAGTATTTGTATCTTTAAAGGTCTTCTGCCTTATAAGGGTGCAACATAAGGAGTCTTGGAAGCTTGAAGTAGAAGTCTTGGAAGAGTATTTGTGTCTTCAAAGGTCTTCTGCCTTATAGGAGTACAGCTTCAAGAGTCTTGGAAGCTTGAAGTAGAAGTCTTGGAAGAGTATTTGTGTCTTCAAAGGTCTTCTATCTTATAGGAGTGCAGCATCAGGAGTCTTGGAAGCTTAAAGTAGAAGTCTTAGAAGAGTATTTGTATCTTCAAAGGTCTTCTGCCTTGTAAGAGTGCAGTTTTAGGAGTCTTGGAACCTTGAAGTAGAAGTCTTGGAAGAGTATTTGTGTCTTCAAAGGTCTTCTGCCTTATAGAGGTGCAGCTTCAGGAGTTTTGGAAGCATGAAGTAGAAGTCTTGGAAGAGTATTTGTGTCTTCAAAGGTCTTAAGAGTATTTGTGTCTTCCAAGGTCTTAAGAGTATTTGTGTCTTCAAAGGTCTTCTGCCTTATAGAAGTGCAGCTTCAGGAGCCTTGGGAGTCCTCTAAGTGAACTCTCTCTGGGTCTTCTGAGTGTAGAAAATGATGCTCCCCCCTCACAAATGAAGAGAACTTTTCTATTTATAGAGTTATCAGGTGGGCTTCTTAGGCTTGGTTGGTCCATGGGCCTGACCCTTGGGCCCAATTAGTTGGTTTTGGGCCTGATCTGGAATTTGGGTCCAATTCAACTTTTTTTGTAGTTTAGACTTTAAGCCCAAATAGTAATATCAAATTGGACCGATTTAATCTCATCTGATTCATCCGCATGACATCATCGAAACTTGTCTTCCATTCAATTCGGGACATGTGTCAACTTCTAATTGGACCCAAAGTAAATGATTTAGAAATTCGTTGTTAATTTAGCAAACGACGTGGTGACATATGATTGGTCCAAAATTTCTCATTCAACAAATGCCCCTTTTCGAGATTTATGCACGAATATGGGTGGATGAATCTCGAAAAAAATGTAATTTGAGATCAAAGTATGATTTAATTTGGTGCATCATTATGATCAAAATATGAGAATTTAGCTCAAATTTTTTATTTGAAATCTTGTTCATTTTACACACTTTCGCTAAGTAAACTTTAATTTGAACTAAAGTAGGATTTATGTCCACTTTAATTGCAAATTTAATTTAACTTAATTCGAATTCGGAATAGAATTTGGGGTGAAATCGAATCTTGATCAATTTTGGTTTGAGATAAAAATTTGGGATATGCTCAATTTTACTTGGAACTGAGTATAGAAACTAAGGTTGATTTAAATTTGAGATAAAATTTGGAATATAGCCAAATTTAGACTTGGCATTTTATTCATAACTCAATATCAAGGTTAACCATTCGAATGTTGATAAAATTTGGGACGGATTTGACATTTATCTCACCCGAATTGGCTGGCTTGAATTTAGAATAAAAATTTGGATTAGAAGTTTTAGACTGAGATTTGGAATAACAATTGATTTTAATTCCAATTTGAATGGAATATGAATTTGAACTTAAATGTAATAAAAGAAATTTCCTCCTGAGATTTAATAGTTGATCTATTCTTAGTCGGGGGATCCAATTTGAACAAGTTTCAAATTCAATTCAAGTCCCAGATATTAATTCAAATAATTGAATTGACCGATAGTGAAGTAGTACTGTGAGGCCATTTTTTATTATAAAAAAAGTTCTATAATATAATTAATTCAAGTCCCATATATTAATTCAAATTATTGAACCGCGACTGATCCTGAGTTGAATACCTCATTCAAGAATTGGTTTTGATCCAAATCAATAGAAAAGGCAAATCCACCATTGAAAGAGTGCGTAATAGCTCACTGATCGGTACCAAATCGAGGCAAACTGTGAATACTAGATATGATCTCAAAATCAATGTGTGATATTCCGAATCCTCATTACTAATAGAATCGAAATAATCTCGTGGGAGAGAGCGAGATCAGCAAGAGTATTTCGAGTGAGATTGTGGGAGAGAGCAACACCAGTGAGAGCGAGATTTTGAAGAGAGCAACACTGGAGAGAGCGAGATTGTGAGCGAGAAAGTGGGAGAGAGCGAGATTTTAGAGAGAGCGAGATCGTGGGACAGAGCGAGAAAGTGGGAGAAAGCGAGAGGGGAGAGAGCGAGATTTTGGAGAGACCGACACTGAAGAGAGCGTGATCAGCGAGAGGATTTCGAGCGAGATTATTTCTTTTTTTTTATTATTATTATTATTTATTTTTTTATTATTATTATTTTTTTTTATCTCAAGCAGCCGTCTACTTTGTGGCTAGCGATACTAACCTTAGCGAAATTTCCTTCTCCATACTGTTGGCTTATGCCAGATTCTCTTATGTCTTAAGCTCAAAACTCGTCGTCGTTGAATTTGGGGATTCAAAACTCCACCGTGACCCATAATTCCGGCAGCCTCCAATCGAGCATGATCTTTTTTGTTGACTCTTAACTAATTTCACCAAGAATCGGAGTTCCACAACAAAATAAACAGTTTTCAGTTCAAGTAGCCCGTGATTTTGTCAGATTTCATCTGATTAGTGAAAAAATCTCATCGAACTTAGCTATATAAATACTAGCAGGACGCATGCTCTTCTTCATCTTGTAGTGTGATCTCCTTCGTTCTTACGTCCTTTGTAGTTTGAATTTTGATTCTCTTTCGATCTTACGTTCTTTACATCCTTTGTCAATCGGACTCGGATTGCAAATCAGCCTTGAATTGCAATAGGAGGCTGCAAGTGAGGAGAAGAGAGAAAGAAGGAAAGATGAGGAATTAGGGCTTCCCTTCCTTTTTTTGTTTTCATATATATTTTTTTCTTTTTTATTTTTTGTTTCTTTTTTTTTTTTTTTGGCTCTTTTTTTATTGTTTTTTTAACTAACTTGCCCCCCTACTATTTTTTTGTAGGAGTTACGGTGCAACCAAAGGAGTACAACAAAAAAAAAGTTTTTTTTTAATCTCATCGACCCGTCTTTGGTGCGCTCGTGTATCCTGATCTTCATGGGAGAGGCCCCGCAAAGACTTACAACTCTCCCATTCGATCACCCTAAGGAGGATCTCAGAAAGGTCTATCTTGTAGCGCCGCTCATGTATCCTGATCGTCATGGGAAGGGGCCCCGCAAAGGCATACAACTCTTCCATTCGATCACCCTAGGGAGGATCCTCGAAAGGTTTTCCTTGTTATGTTACTCCTTGATCAAAATTATAAGATAAGGGAAATATACCATTGAGTATTTGAAGATAAGGCGGATATGCCATCAAACCTTGAAGATGAGAAGAATGTGCCATCAAGATTTTGAACGGAGTAAGGTTGGCTAGAGTCGATCTCGCGTACAAGGCGGAGCCAAACGGACCGGAGTTGTCCTCGCATATGAGGTGGAGCCGGATGGACTAGAGTCGTTCTCGCATATAAGGTAGAGCTAGACAAACCAAACTTGATCTCGCCACGACTTGGAGATGAAGCGGAGCCGCGTTGTTAGTTTGGAGATGAAACGAAGCTACATCTTTTGAGAAATGTGAAGTTGTACCAATATTTTTGGAGAGGGAACGAAACCGCACCACGACTTTGAAGATGAAGCGAAATCGCGTCATCAGTTTTGAAAGATTAAACGAAACCACGCCACGACTTGGAGATGAAGCGAAGCCTCGTCATTAGTTTGGAGATGAAACAAAGCCACGCCATGAACTTTGGAGATGAAAGCGAAGCCGCGTCATTAGTTTGGAGATGAAAGAAGCCGCGTCATTAGTTTGGAGATGAAACGAAGCCACGCCACGACTTGGAGATGAAGCGGAGCCGCTTGTTAGTTTGGAGATGAACGAAGCCCACACCACGACTTTGAAGATGAAGTGAAGACACGTCATTAGTTTAGAGATGAAACGAAACCACACCACGACTTGGAGATGAAGCGAAGCCGCGTCATTAGTTTGAAGATGAAACGAAGCCACGCCACGACTTGGAGATGAAGCAAAGCCGCGTCATTATTTTGGAGATGAAACGAAGCCACGCCACGACTTGGAGATGAAGCAAAGCAACGTCATTAGTTTGGAGATGACACAAAGCCACGCCACGACTTGGAGATGAAGTGAAACCGTGTCATTAGTTTGGAGATGAAGCGAAGCTGCGTCATGATTTTGTAGACCGAGTCATTGAAGATGGAGTCGAGCCATGCACACCGACCTTGAACTTGAAAATGGAGCGGAGTCATGCACATCGACCTTTAAGTTGAAGATGGAAGTGGGGCCAGGCATGCCAATCTTGAACTTAAAGATGGAAAGGCATCAACGAAGCCTTTGAACTTGAAGATAGAGAAGCATCAATGAAGCCTTTGAACTTAAATATGGAAAAGCATCGACGAGACCTTTGCCCTTGAGTTTGACAAAGCATCAACAAATTCTTCGCATTTGAGTTTGATGAACCATGAAGCTTTGGCAGTAGGCTTGACTTTGTGATTTTGAGCATGAAGATGAAGCATCAATGGAGCCTCTAAACTTGAAGACAGAGGAACATATAAGTTTACTTTTAAGGAGGAAGCGAAGCGCATTCCACGTGTGTGCCTTTTATTTACTTCGTTGGCTCCTTATGAGGGATGAACATCTTCAACCCATTGTGTTGCCCCCAATAGGGATGAACATCTTCAAATTTGAAGTGTCATTCTTTGACGGGGATGATTAACAACAATCTTGTAGTATTATACTTAGGTGGTTGTGGTACCTCTTCTGATAGACTAAACTTAAATTTCTTTAAGCTTCCTTTGTACCTTTAAAGAAAGGGATCGAATCATGACGTAGTTCAAGTTTTTTTTTTTTTTTAACCGGACTGAACTTGAAGTTTCTTTCAAGCTGCCTACATACCTTTCTTAATGATAGGAATCAAGTCATAATGTAGTTCGAAGAGATTTTTTTTTTTCTTTTTATGCGCGACTGAACTTAAATTACTTTAAGTTGCCTACATACCCTTTATAATGAAAGGGATCAAGTCGTAACGTAGTTTATACAATTTTTTTTTGGGCCGTTCAAGCTCATGCGGGCTAGGAGCATCATGCAGTTTAGGCTCTTGCGATGAGGAGCTTCTTCATTTAAATTTTAGAACCTCTTATTTCATCATGATTTTGATTATCCTCTTCATTTGTAGGATTCGTTAATATGATGAGTTTTGGCTTCACTATCAAGGAACTTTCTGTACTTATGTCAACAGAAAATTTCCTCTTCATTCATGAAGGGACACGGCTGTGAATATTTTCGTCATTGTTTTCTTCATGGAATGACGTTGGCTTCAAGATTTTCATCCTTCCTTTACGTTGATCGCTTGTTGTCTTGAGACGATCAAAGCAGATGTTGGAGGTTGATCTTTCTTTGATGTGGATATACTTAGCCTTTTGAAGGTTGAAGTTCGAGCAGAAATAGTCGTTGGACATTGGTCTTCTTCTTCTACCGTGGCCATACTCAATCTTTGAAAGACTGAAGATTGAGCATTTGAAGGCTTAATACAATCAAAGACTCTTTGCTTCATTTCTTCTGAGTCTTTGACTTCTTCAGCAGTCACATGATTGTTGCCGACTTCCACTATGCCGACAGTGTGACATGCAATAACTTCTGATACTTTCTCTGGATGATTATTGAGAAAGCTTCTTGGGAGAAATTCTGTCGAAGTTGCCGGCCGTAGGAATTGAAGGAAGTCTTTGTCTTCTTTCTTAGCAGGCTTAGGCTTCCATGTCATCTTTTTGTCTTTCTTTTTATGAGTCTTGTTTCTTATTCTATAGCTTTGATAGGAACGCGACTCTTTATGGGTGGAGTTTGGTTGTCTTCTCTTTCTATGAGTCACTACTATTCACCCTTCGTTGTCATCTTCAACAAGCTCATCTTTCTTTTCGGAATTTGCTATTTGAATCTCTTGTTGGAATCGAACAACTATAGGCTCGAATTCTCCAAAATGGATCAGGCTTTGTCTTTGAGCATGGGACACAGACAGTAATGGAACATTTGAAGTCGCTGCTACTATAGCGTAATTTGTCTGAGCTACTTCATCCAAATCTAGCTCAATCTTCTTTTCACGAGCCAACTTCATAACTCATTCCTTCAGCATAAAGCACCTTTCAACTGGGTGATTAATGACCAGATGATACTTGCAGTACTGAGGATCATCTATTTTTCCTTCTTGTTCCGGCCGCTTGCATTTCGGTAGCTGAATAAGTTGCTTCTCTAGTGGTTGCTCCAACATATCTGCCACATCAGAGTCAGGGAATGGATAAACCTTCTCTTGTCGTTCTTTAAGAGTTGAATGACGCTTCTCGCCCTCATTGTGCCTTCTTTCAAATTTTGTTTATTTTCTTTTGGTGTAAAATTTCAGCGGGGTCACATGAACGACCATAGATTCTTTTGTGGCATTACCCACGATCTTTTCAGTGCCCTTGGTATCATTTTTATATTTTCTCCCTTCAGAGACTAGGAAATCTTTAGTTCCCTTGTTGGCAATGCTCAACTCCATATCATGAGCGAGTGTTGCCTGCTTCTTAAACGTACGAGGTTTTATCCCTTGTAAGATGTAGAGAAGCTCCCAGTGCATGCCTTGAGTGCACATCTCCACTGCAGATAATTCAGTAAGTCTATCTTTGCAATCCAGACTTAAAGCTCTCCATCGGTTAATGTAATCGATGACTGTCTCTCCCTTCCACTATTTGGTGTTTGTCAGCTCCATCATGCTAACAATATGCCTTGTACTGTAGAAGCAGTTCAGGAACTCCCTTTCTAGTTGTTCCCAACTGTCAATCACTTCTGGTTCCAAATCAGTATACCAATTGAAAGCATTTCCTTTCAAGGTACGGGCGAACTGCTTAACTAGCTGGTCTCCTCTGGTTCCTGCATTTTCACAGGTTTCAATGAAGTGTGCAACATGTTGTTTTGGATTGTCCTTTCCATTGAACTGCTGGAACTTTGGAGGTTGATACCCAGTTGGCATTCTCAAGTTGTCGATTCTCTTAGTGTATGGCTTGGAGTACATAAAGGAGGTTTGCAACGGTCTTTCGTACTAAGCTCTTATAGAGTTTGTGATCATATCCTGGAGCTGTTGAACTAACAGAGAGGCAACAGAGGTGGATTGTGGTGGTTGACTTTCCTGCAAAACAGTCTTTTTTTTATCATTGGCTTTTTGTAGCTGGGGATTGACTTGATTCAGCAGTATCTCGAGCCTGTATCTGATCTCTTAAAGCAGCGATTTCATGATCTCGCTCCTTTACAGCCTTCATTAGGAGATTTATCTTTACCTCCATCTCTGTCATGGTCGACTCAGTCGTTACGTCAGTCATCATGACAGACACTACATCAAAATGTGACTCTTTCTCTGATAGATCAGTAACAAAAGCATAGTTTTCAAACAAGGGATTTTTTCTAATGATGATCCCGCCTTTAGGAAATTCCATCAGCTGGCCCCAGATTTCCTCCGTGATGACAGAGCTTATATAAGTATTGCTTACGATGATAGCTTTGGATGCAACTTTCTTTGGTGCCATCTTTAGAATTCTTGACTCGGACGACGAGAGAGATATGAGAGGTAGAGATGTCCCACCGGGCGTGCCAATTTGTTCGCACGAGGTTTCCGGAGAAACGTGTTTCATGGAGTTGAACTTAAATTGGTGTTGATGTTGAAGTTGATTTGATGCGATGTGGTTCGATCTCTAATATTTGATCCTCTGATTCTCTCTCAGTTGGGTGAATATGCTTGACTTTGAGAAGGAAAGCACTGAACGTCCTTGAAGTAGAAGTCTTGGAAGCTTGGAGTAGAAGTCTTGGAAGAGTATTTGTGTCTTCAAAGGTCTTCTGCCTTATAGGGGTGCAACTTTAGGAGTCTTGGAAGCTTGAAGTAGAAGTCTTGGAAGAGTATTTGGGTCTTCAAAGGTCTTCTGCCTTATAGGAGTGCAGCTTNGAGTCTTGGAAGCTTGAAGTAGAAGTCTTGGAAGAGTATTTGGGTCTTCAAAGGTCTTCTGCCTTATAGGAGTGCAGCTTTATGAGTCTTGGAAGCTTGAAGTAGAAGTCTTGGAAGAGTATTTGTGTCTTCAAAGGTCTTCTGCCCTGTAGGAGTGCAGCTTCAGGAGTCTTGGAAGCTTGAAGTAGAAGTCTTGGAAGAGTATTTGTGTCTTCAAAGATCTTCTTCCTTATAGGGGTGCAGCTTCATGAGTCTTGGAAGCTTGAAGTAGAAGTATTGAAGTAGAAGTATTGGAAGAGTATTTGTGTCTTCAAAGGTCTTCTGCCTTATAGGAGTGCAGCTTCAGGAGTCTTGGGAGTTCTCTGCTTGTTAGTGAACTTTCTCTAGGTCTTCTGAGTGTAGAAAATGTTGCTCCCCCCTCACAAATGAAGAGAACTTCTCTATTTATAGAGTTCTCAAGTGGGCTTCGTGGACTTGGTTCGTCCATGGGCCTGACCCTTGGGCCCAATTAGTTGGTTTTGGGCCTGATTTGGAATTTGGGTCCAATTCAACTTTTTTTGTAGTTTGGACTTTAAGCCCAAATATTAATATCAAATTGGACCGATTTAATCTTATCTGATTCATCCACGTGACATCATCGAAACTTGTCTTCAATTCAATTTGGGACATGTATCAACTTCTAATTGGACCCAAAGTCAATGATTTAGAAATTCTTAATTTAGCAAATGACATGGTGATTTGTAATTGGTCCAAAATTTCTCATTCAACAATTACATTTATGATATATAACATATCGATGATCATTCGACAGAGATATAAAACTATATAGTGTTAGGATACATTTTAAATATATTTAACTAAATAATATTTGGTATATAGGTTACGAAACAAACTTTGCCAATTTTGTGTTTGTCTTGCTTCCTTTTAGTATGAAGCACAAAAATAATGGATCAAATGTTGCCTACCATAAAGTGTAAATATAAAATGCAACACGTACAATGATTGTAAGTTGGTCTTTGAATAATTAAAATTTTTAAAGAATGAATGTTATATTTATTATCATTTGGGCTTAATTAAACTAAAATGAGTATTATCTCTTGGCACAATTCAATTTATTAAAGTAAAGGGGAATTCGACTTCGTTTTTAAGAGTTGAGTTGATTGATTTAAATTGAATTTAGAAGGTACACAGTTAATAATATGTCTAATTATGTTTGATTTTTTTTTCAATTTATTTGTAGTTATTTTTAGGGGTCGTTTGGGCATATTATAACTCACTCAAGCACCAAATATAATACTGGTGTGTACAACTATTACTAACCTACAATTAAGTACCGTAAATACTATTTCAAAACCATCTTTGCTATAATATTCACTATTTGCTTCGTATTTACTATTTGTCACTCATGCTCTCTTTTTTTTTTTACTACAATGTGTTTACTATTTTCAACCAAAACAAAAATAATTTACACCTCAAACACAAACTATTATAAACCAAACTAATAATCCACGAACTATAATAACTACTGGTTGTAATAACCAACTTAGCGTCCCAAACGTTTCATTAGTCTTTCAATTTCATCTCGTGTATTGGATTTCGTCTACTTAAGTCACTAAAATCACTAAATATTAGAAAAACAACATTTGAACATCTTTAATAATATCTTGTCGATGAGACGATCAACATTGTATCTTTATGACATCAGTTTTCGACTGATATGAAAAGTCTAATTTATTGTAGTGAAAATGTGGTATAAGTTTGATGATATATGGTCAATTGTTTAGTATAACGTACAACATCATTTTAAGAGGATCAATTTTCTATGACTACTAGCAATTTCAGTTAAGTAACTAAGTTTGTTGCGCATTTAATTTTATTAAAATGAGAATTTTTTTTCTTAAAAAGATCTATGGTGGAGTAATATGAGTATTTCAACCAATTAAAGTATAAAATAATGTATATTCAATCAACAATACGTAGTTTTATAGTATATCATTATCCTGTTAGTTAATAATATCTTTTAGGCATATAATGACTTGTTCGAAAAAGTTAAAATGAATAATAATGATGATTAATGAGAGAAGATACAAACAGCATTTATGACAATCTGTAAAATGCAGACTCGAACGGTAGAAATTTAACAGCCCTAGTAAATGAAGCAGCCATTAAAACTACATCAACCTTTGTGTCATATAATCATAATCTAATTTGTTGTGACATATTTAATTTTTATTAAAAATGGGTAGGTTCATCTCCACCTTTAAATGTTAACCCGAACGTAGTTCAACTAGTTTAGATATTTATTACTCGATTTAAGAAATTGAAATATCGAATATCTCGCTCTAAATATTGTCGAACTAAGAAAAAAAATGAAAAAAAAAACTAACTTTAATGTTTGAATTATAATACTAAAAATAACATACATAATTTATCAATCACGTGACGTTAGATATTTATCTATTTTGGACGTAAATCTTTTCTAATTTTACTTTTTCTTTATATGCATGGTATATTGTAAAGAGATTCATTTATTCAATAAATAATATATATTAATAAAAAAAATAACCTCTATTCTTTGAATGGAGAGCACGAATCTTTAAGTTAAAATGAGTTAACTCATCATCTTTTCTTAGTCGATGTAGAACTATGGTCTTATTTCCAATAAATTATTTGAAGGTTGTGTGTAAATGTATATTGGATTTTGAAATTGAGAACTAATAGATTCAATTTTAATTTGAAATGAAGAAAAAAAAATAGAAAAAAGAAACAAAGTTGAAACTTGATTGGGTATATATATATTTGTCAAAAATATTAGAGTCTATTTGAGAGTGAATTTGAATACAGAAACTTAGAAATAAGAGATTCGATAAAGCAATAGAGTTATATTTCGTGATTTTAAATGTGTGTGTTTTTCTTAAAAAAAAATTGTATTTCATGATTTAAAATATGTGTTTGGTAGTAGATTTAGAGATCAAATTCTAATTTAAATAATTGTTTAAAATGTGTTTGATACTAGTTTATAAATCATAAAGCGGGTCGTAGTCACTTGCTAGTTGACAATAAATTATTATTAATTTATTTATGAACATCTTTTATGTTTAAAATTTTTTGTATAGTTATTACTTTTTAATATTATATAATTTAAAATACTACATAATAAATATTTTAATTTTTTTTTATAAAAAAATGATTTTATAACATGACATACCTAAATATTTTTTTTCTTTATTTAATATAATTCTATACTTTAAAATTTAAAATTCAAAATCTAGATACATTGAATATATTTAAAAAAAATCAGAATTTACACGATTAAGCTCACATAATCTAAAAACAATTTTCAGAAACATAATTTGGGTCGACTATCAAACACATATTTTTTAAACTCGTGAATATGAAAACATAAAACATAATTTGGATTGCCAACCAAACAAGTTCGAAATGATTTAACAATTTATACACTAAAATATTTTTTGACAATATATGAGGTCGAAAATCAAGTCTCCATTTTTTAAGTTAAAAACACAAGTCTTAAATCAAAATGAGCCAACTCGTGATATGTTCTTAGTCAATACAGAACTATGGTCTTATTCCCAATAAATTATAAGAAGGTTGTGTGTAGATATAACTATATTAAATTTTGAAATTGAGAAGTTATAGGTAAAACCCACTTTTTTTTAAATATAAGAAAATAAACAAAAAAAAAATTATAAATATAGCAAAATTTCACTGTATATCTACGATGAACTGTGATAGACTATTATATGTGTTTATCTTAATTAATCTATCGCGATTTATTATCGATAAACTGTGATATTTTATTATTATTATAAAAAAATTAAGCATTTTTGTCATTTAAAATAATTTTTCTTTATTTGAAATCAATTGAAATTTAAAAAAAAAAATCAACATCTTAAAAAATCCAACCACAAGAAGGTAAATATTTACTTGTCTTGTAATGGTTTTATATCTGGTTTCCATAAACAAAAACTAAAGCGAATTTTGCTTTTAAAGAAATGTGTTTTAAGTGAAAAAAATGAACAAGATGAAGAATTAAAAAGGAAATAAATGTAAGAAATAAAAATGGGAATGAATTAATGAATTAAATTTAATGATAGGGATGATAGGACCACATGTAAGAAGGTCCCATGCCCCTAGAATTATGGGGAAGGGGGCTTTTGTTTGAATGAAAGGGTTTTTGGTGCCCCCATACGTGGGCCCCACATCCCTTCCTTACAATTTTTTCTATTTGCATTTTGGTACCCCCAAATTTCCCAAAATGGCCCCACTAAAATTCCCACCAAAATGAAAAATTAAGAAAAAAAAAATATATATATTGGAAAATTGATGCTAGATCTATATCACCTACACCTACTCTGTCCTTAAGTGTATATATCACATACAATCATCTAATATCATTTATTAGGGTTCCCTTTTGGACATTTTTTTAATAAAATTTTTCATATTAATTTCATTCATAGTGTAAGTTTTTTCTTATTAAATTTTCATGAAATGAAAACTTTCATAGCTTTGAGCAGGATCCAAAGTTTTGAAAGGACCTTTCCACAGACAAAATCTTTGTCATATCTTATAGAAATTGACATTGACAGAAAATTTGGAGAAATTAATGTAAATTTGAGAAAATTTACTAGAAAGAAATTTAAAAAAGAAAAAAAAAATCAGTCATCCAAATTTGATAAATGAGTAAAATAGTGTGGGAGTTGATGAAATAGATTTTGTTTATAAATTTTGAGATTTTGATTTATTTACACTATGAATTTTTAAAAGTGTCTAATACATATGTAATAAATTCAATATTTTTAAAAGTTAATTAACCATATATAGATTTTAATTTTATGAAGGATTGAATCTAAGGTTTCGTTTTATATTCTTTTCATGTTTTATTTTTGAAAATTAAGCTTATAAACATTATTTCTATTTATTTGATTCCTTTATTTTGTTTCTTTACTTTTAAGAATGTTTTTAAAAGTCAACATAGTATAATTAAACTAGCATAAGTCTATACTATCAACTTTGATATTAGAAATTTGATTTTTTTTTTCCTCTACATATTGTTAAAAATAATATTTTTAAAAATCATGGTAACTTTTGAAAACTATATATATATATATATATATATATTTATTTATTTAGAAAAGATAAAAACAATGGTAAAAAAGTTGTAAGAAAATAAGCATAATTTTGAAAAACTAAATACCAAAAATTAAATTGTTTCCAAATAATACCTAAATTTAAAATTTAAAAATATTTCAAAAGTTCAAAAATTAAATCAACATAACTCTTAATTTTTTTAAAAAAAGTCATGTCCCATATAGTTTTTATTTTTTATTTTTAAATTAAACCTATAAATACTCAATCTACCTTTAAATTTATTGATTTACTACTTACTTTTTATCATTATTTTAAAAATCAAACTAAATTCTACAAATTAAAAAGAATAGTTTTTCTAAAAAATAAATTATTGTTGAAAATTTGACTAACACTAAACTCTTGTAATTAAGAAAAATATAAATTATTATAAAAATAAATGAAAGAAATATGTTTAATTTAAAGAAAATAAAAAAAAATGAAAAAGAAATAAATATAGCTGAAATAAATATATAATTTAAGGTAAATAAATAAAGTAGTTGGTTTAGAAGACATGGTGATTATTGGGAGAAAAAGAAATAATTGAGTGAGAATGAAAGCACGGAAAAGCTTGTTTGGGAGTTTCGATGCACAACGACGATAAATAAGAACCCCCAAAATTGCTCTATCATTGCCCTCTCCTAATATCACCCTATTATCCACATTCCACTCATGATTACAATACCCTTCCCAAATTTTAGTAATTTTAATATATATATATATATATATTTTTCATAATTTTATCTCGAGTTGAACCGAGACGGATTCAATATAGGTCCAAAGTCCCCCTTAACTTAATATTCTTAATATAATGTATATATAAAAAATTTGTATAGTATCAATAATTTTAGCTAGCTCAATGGTAATTGTACCCCAGCCCCCCCTCCCGACTTAAGTTTGAAATATCATTTCTTTCATTTATTTTTCAAATTTTCTTTCTTTTTATAGTCCTTCGATTTAAAATAAAAAAACAATAATTACACACTAATCCCCACTAAATACAAAAAAAAAAAAAAAAAGTTATCTAGATTGACCATTCAACTTCATTTTAACATTACTTTTAGATTTTTTTTTTAATTTTTTTTTATAAAGCTTCAACTTCAAAGAATCTCCAGCTTTTTAAAAGTTTTGGCTTCTTCTTCACCTTCTTCTCCTAGTTTTTGAGGTAAGTTTTATTTATTTATTTTTCTTCTTCTTTTTAAGTTTGTTATTTTATTTATATACATTTGATTTTCATGTTTCAAATCATTCTTATTTTTTGTTTTAGTTTCTTTATTTTATTTTTATTTTATTCATTTTTAAATAATTTCTTAAATAAATAAACATTTTAAACTACGTTTGTTGGGTTGTTTAAGTTACGATATTGTTATTATGTTGTCAAGTTCTTGTTGAGTTATTGTCATTACAATATTATTGTAGATTTAATTTGAAATCTAAATGGAGAAATATTTTAAAAGAAAATCAATGGGATCCTCATCTCCATTGAAAAAAAAATACTCATATTTCATAATAATAGTTACGTGATATATTTCATATGAGTAAATTTAAAGATTTAGATAGTAATTTTAATAGTAAATTTAGGAGATTTAAATAATAATAATACTTTTAACTTACAAGTTCATTTGTTTTGTTATCCACATTCCACTAATGATTCCAATAGTCATGCCAAATTTTGAAAACTAAAAATAGTAATTTTTAGAAAACACGTTTTTATTTTTAGAATTTGACTAAGAGTTCAACATGTTTTCTTCAATAAAATCCTTACCAAATAAGGTCTTAGTTTTTTGTTTTTAATAGCTTATTTTAATTATCACAATTTCTTAATCATAATTTTTATTTTACTATATGTAAAGATTTGAATTTCTAGCCAAATTCAAAAAAACAAATACAAGTTTTCAATTTTTTTTTTTTTTTTAACTTTGGCTTAGATTTTCAAAAACAAAAACGAAGAGAGAAATAATATTTATAAGCATAATTTTCAAAAACAAAATAATCACCCGAACCTAAATGATTATCAAATGGAACCTAAATAAATTATAGGTAATTTTAACCAAATTTTGAAGCTCTATATAATTGACAAAAAGAAAAAGGTGATCATTTCACTGTAATTTTACATTGACATAATGATACTTAAATTGGCAAAAGTTTTACCCTTCGTTTAGATTAAAAAAAGTTTAAGATATGATTTTAGTTTGTGTGATTTGTAATTTGATAAATTATTTTAAATTTTTAAGAAAAGAGAGTTATAAATTAACTAATAAAGGCATTTAATCGTAATTTGCTAATTTAAAATTAGAATATGACAATATTAAATAAGAAATTTACTATCGATCTAAATCATATAAAATTTTGTGAGATCCGACCATTTTCATCAAGAAAGTATTTTATTCATTAAAATGGATTTGAAATCATATTTTCTAAAATTTATTTTTGTAACAAACACCAATGAAATTTTAAACTTCCAAACAAGCCAGGAGAGAACTACAAGTTACAAGTTGAATCAAATTACAAATTTTCTTCCGGAAGGATCAAGATTTTCAATAAACTATAAAAACGAAACTTTGCAATTTATTTATTTTTTTTAAAATCTTTTTCATTACATATAGACAGTTAAGATTACGATTAACTCATTATTTTAATTATGTGATAAAAGTCAAATTAATGTGAACTTCCAGTTTATTATTTTGTTGTAATAATTGATGTAGTAAATATAACTCAATCTATAACTATGTAATTTCCACTCTAAAAAATTATTAAAATTCGAGAGACTATAATTTGAAAAAAAAAGTATTTAAACTGTTAAAACATATCTAGTTATTTAAAAGTAAAGATAACATAGGTTGGGTTGAAGCATTTCTTAGATCCAATCTAATTATTCGAAATACAAGTTTATTCAACCAAAATAACATTCATTAAATAATGAACCCAACTAAATCCAACTATGAAACATTTGGATCCATAGTTGGATTGGGTTACTCAAATCATTCATTTATATTTTGTTTTAAAAATAAGTAAAATGTTACTATATAAAAAATTTATTTAATTATTTTTATATATTAAATTAAAATGAACAACCTGATTTCAATTTATATTATAATAAATTTATTTTCAAAATGCTAAAAATTGTTTTTAAGAGCTATTGAAGAATAAATGGTCAAACAAAATATAAGAAAATAAAATAAAGTATATGTATATATATTTTTATCACAAGTAAAAAAAAACATACTTTTTAAAGTTAAAAATAAGATTGGATTGGTTAAAAAAATTTAAGATATTTAAGATAAATTCATGAATTAATTCAACCTATAAAATTTTCATTTATTTGAATTTAACCTAATTCAAATTATATAGATGAGATTGAATGGATAAGATTTTTCAAATTATTGGATTTTTTAAATACTCCTACAAAGATCGAAAGTCCAAATATTTCTAATAATTTCCTAAAACATAAAAAAAGAAAAAGAAAAAGAAAATAAAACATCAATAAATATTTGGAGTGACTACTAAGGCTAACCAGGAAGGCAGGAAGGGAAAAAAACCCAAAAATTGTGTTCCAAAAGGTGAGAACTGATAAGTCAGAGAACGCAACGTGGCATCAAATGATTGCATTGAAAAAGGGACCACAAGGCTTTATTAAATTTTAATTTTGATTTAATGCTAAACAAACTCAGTCTCATCACGTACGCTTAATAAGTTTTTTGTTTTTAAAACAAAGTAATTTTAGCAAATGATAGCATCGTAAATAGTGCGTACTTTCGAGGTCATTTTTGTCAATCTGATTTTTTTTTTTTTAAAAAGAAAATTAAACCCTCTCTAAATACTTAAATCTGAAGGCAATATAAAATTATTTAATAATGCTATATGTATTAAAGATTCAAGTGAGAAATACATTTTTGGTTCCTAGGTTTTGAGTTGAGTTTTTATTTGGTCTTTCATTTTCAAAATGTCATATATTTAATTTTTAAATTTTGAGTCTGGTTTCAATTTAGTCTTTAGGGTCAAAATGTTTCAATTTTACCACATTTGAATTTTGTTTCAATTTGGTATTTAGATTTCAAGATACCCATACATTAACATTAAAGACGGAAACTGGATATTTAATTAAAAATGGATGTTAAAAATGTAAAAAAAATCTCGAAACCTAAAGACTAAATTGAAATAAAACTCAAGTCTTAAAGATAAACTTGTAACATTTTGAAATTTAGGGACTAAATTGAAATCAAATCAAAACTTAAGGATTAAATGTGTAACATTTTGAAACCTAAAAACTAAATAGAAAATAGATCCAAAACCTATAGATAAAATACGAATTTGTCTCAAGATTTAGGAGCCGAAGAGATCGAGGATCCTGATCTTTGTCGATTCTCCTTTCCTGCTACTAGGGAAGCGCGTGCTTCGGATGTAGCATTTTTGGGGGATCTGAAAGAGAATTCTCCTTCTTCACGTACAATTCGTTCTCCTTATGCTGATTTAGTGCCCCCTTTACTGATCAGAAAAAACAGGAAATTTTTCAGAGAAAGAAAGGCATTGAGAAATAGGAATCCGTGTTATCAAAGGATTTCCAATCCTGAAAGACCACTCTTTCGTCTAAGGATGCCTATCCCCTCTTCTATGGTAACCCGCCGCCGGTCATCTAGAGTGCTCCGCCCGCCACCGCATATGTAGAAAAAGGCGAAGCAGCTCGACTGAAAGGAGAGGAACGGTCGCCCTCACTGAACCGACTTGAATCTTTGAGAAAAAAAGTGTTTTGAAAAAAACTAATTTTTTATTTAGTCATTTTTGATAAGAATAGTTGAAAACACACTTTAAAAACTATTTTAAGTGATTATCTAATACTTTGTTTTTTTTAATGATTTATTTTTTAAATTAAAAACTTGAAAAGGGTTGAAGCGTGCCATAGAAACTCAAAGCGGTGTCGTTTAATAAAAGACATTAAAATGTGGGTTTTTGTTTAGACAAAACCCCCGATTCAAGTTTCAACGTCCTAAAATTCCTTTCAAGCCGACATAAATACCTTCCACTTCCAGCCGTAATATCCAACTGGGTTTCATTAAATCCAATCCACTCCCTTAAAAAGACAAATCTACCCTCCACCATTTGTCCCCCTAAATTCCGAATCCAACACCATCTTCGTCATTACACTACATTTTATGTCAATCCAAAACTAGAACACAATAGGGCTGGCAATATCAAAATTACAAAATAATAATAAAAATAAAATAATAAAAAAAAGCAACTTTAAAAGCGGTCCAGTCCTTACTGCAAGTTGGCAAAAATTTTTTTTAACATGGCTTTGCAGTGTATTGTCTCTGGTCCTCCATCAGCTATAGTGTAAATTTAAATTCTCTTTTCCCTTTTTTTTTTCTTTTAAATAAATATAATTATATAATTCCCCGGGTCAACTCACTCCCTGACCGAGTCATAATTGTCCCAAGACCCTCAATCAAAAAGGCCCATTTAATTTTTTTAAAAAAAATAAAATTACTTGCTAGTTTCTACTTAGTGAGTGGTTGTGTTGAGGTATATTTATTACACATGCAACAACTATTCTCAAAGTGGGTCCACCCAACTTAACCAGAGATTATAACTAGGGTTAAAAAATGAAGAATTGGGTTAACAAAGGACAACCACAAAAATCAAAATACTCTGATTTTTATTATCAACAACACCCTTTAGTTTTCTCTCATTTCTCTTTCCTTTCTTCTTCTTCCTTCTTCTTCTTCTTCATCATTTGTTATGGGTAAGGATCTTAATTTTTTTACACAGAGGTTAATGTTATGCTCAATTTTATTTGTAGTTCTGCTTGTTTAATTGTTAATGTTTAGAGAGGGGTTCTTTTTTTTGTGTGGTTTGAGAGATAGATAGATAGCCATGGATTTAGCCCCAGCTCCCATCACTACTAGTAGTAATAACAACACCAAATCTCCCGACGCCGACTCCGATACTCCGACAAACATTCCGCCCTCCTCCGTCAAATCTCTCCCCTTCACCAACGGCGTTCTCAAGCGCCACCACCACCGGCAACCGACGGTGGCTGTTTCTTATAAAGAATGTCTTAAAAATCACGCCGCCAGTTTAGGAGCTCACGCTTTGGATGGATGTGGCGAATTTATGCCTTCCCCTTCTGCTACCCCCACTGATCCCACTTCCCTTAAATGCGCCGCATGCGGTTGTCACCGGAATTTCCACCGCCGTGACCCCGAAGATCCAATTTCAACTTTAGCTATAAATACCGCGCCGACTCATGTCATCGAGTATCAGCCTCACCACCGTCATCACCCTCCACCGCCACCGGGGAATCGAAGCCCGAATTCTGCATCTCCTCCGCCGATCTCGTCGTCGTATTACCCATCTGCGCCGCATATGCTACTGGCGCTTTCGGCTGGGTTGTCGGGTCGTCCGCCGGAAAATAATATACAGGGGAATAATTCTGTTCTGACGGTGAGTCCGAATGCCCGCAAACGGTTTCGGACGAAATTCAGTAACGAACAGAAGGAAAAAATGCTGGATTTCGCAGAACGAGTTGGATGGAAAATGCAGAAAAGAGATGAAGATTTGGTTCGAGATTTTTGTAATCAAGTAGGAGTTGAAAGAGGAGTTCTCAAAGTATGGATGCATAACAACAAGAACACCATGGGAAAAAAGCCCGACTCCAATGGCATCACCGCCACCACCGCCGCCGTCAATGAACCAGATGGGGGCTTACATATGCATATTGGCTCAAATGGGTCATCTTCTTCTTCTTGATCTACCACTCCCCAAGTAATTAATTAATAAAAACTCCATGATCATCCCCTGATACGGAAATCCAAGCTAGGTAGTTCTGTTTTTTTTTTTTTTTTTGAAACTTTTAATTTTTAGTTTAGTGTTGAATTAAGAGATGACCAGTGAGAAGATCATAACCCTCTTTGGAGGTTTCTATAACATGAAATTATTAATTAAGAACAGAGGAGAGAGGAGAAAGGAAAGCATTAATCATTAATCCTTATTGATTACTTCTCTTAATTTCTTTCCTCATCTCTATTAATTACTTTATGAATTTTGGGTTAAATGGATTAAGATTAAGATTACGCGGGTTGATGTTATTCTTTGGAGATTTGGAATAAATAAATCTAATTTAATCTAATCTAATCTCTCTCTCTCTCTCTCTCTTCCACTTTGGACTGTGAAATTCATGAATCTAACGTCTAATCACAAACACCAAAAGATTTTCCCCTTATCTTCTGTCTCGGGGAAAGCAGCAGAAAGTAGAATATTGCCTAGAACATTAGATTTTCTGCACATTTATCCAAAATTTGTATTACATTAATGTGTGATTATTGTATAATTTTATTTAATTAAAGAGGGTTTGTTTTGTATTGTATTATTATATAGTTAGTGTTATTTTTTTTAATTTTCTTTTTACTATTTTCAATCATTGGTCGTACTTTATATTATTGTTTTTTTGTTTAAAGAAGCAAAGTGCAGTGTGGCAGTGATCTCTCTGCTGCCTTTTTCCTAGTACATAATCTAATATTTAAAGAAAGTGATTAGAATAATGTTTTTAGATTTAATTAATCATCATAATTTGCATGGGTAAACATTCTTATAAATACAAAATTTCAAAAATATTTATAGTATTTTTAGAAATTTTTATTATAAAGTATAATTATTTTAAAATATTTTTTTATATTTAAAAACGTCCATTTTGATCCATTTTTTATTATTAAGTGATTTATTTGTGAGTAATTAACTAAGCGAGTATATTTTGTTCAATAAAATGAATTATTTAGTAATCTATCGTAATCATTTTTTAATTTTAAGAAACTTTTAGATTTAGCTTTTCTTAAAAATTAGTTAATTTTTAACCATTTAAATAAATATATTATAATAATATCCATTCACATTAATATATTTTGTCATATATATTTATTTTTAAAACAATAATTCTAGTTTGGTTCATAAGTATTAATTTAACAAACATCGTAACTATTTTCTTCTAAAAGTATCGTTGCCAACAATTGTTATAAAAGTTGCAGCAATCCCAAACAAAATTTAAGATGTATTAGTAATTAAGAAGTTTACGATTCAAATTTTCAATGCTAAAAAATAGTTATTTATTAACTAAATTAAATTTCATCACTTAGGTGTTAGAATTTTTTTAAAATTATTTTCTTATCGTCATCATAAGATGATAGAGTTCATTATATATGTAGTCTTCTTGATATTTTATTACTTGAAAGAATTATTCAAAATATGACTTATATCAAGTAATTATTACTTTTATAATTATTAAATTGATGAGGAACAATGAAAAAAAGTGTCACAATGAAGACTAGTTCAAAATACTTTCCCTATAAAACTTGATAACTTTTTCCTTTTTTCATCTCTTTATAACTCCATGTTTTTTTTTTCTTTAAAAAATTTCATAAATTTTGAACAAAAGTATGGCAATAGAATTGAAAGGGGTTGGCTGAATTAATGGTAAATTGAATAAATCTTATAAAAAATTTAATATCTTTTTGGAGTAAAAAGATAATGGGACCTTCATGACTCATTTGTCACAAAGGCTTTATCAATGGTATACCTATGTACTTTTTGTAGCTACCTATCAATTATCAAACCATATGGATACTACATGTTTTCTTCTAGTCCAAATTTTGACTTAAAAAATTCAAAGCAATAGAATGTGCAATTACTTTACGATATAAATACTTGATTATTTGTATATTAGATTGAGAGAATTAGGTGGGTGATTTAAGATAGTGTTAACCCTATTTTAGATTAAGACTTAGTTGTTAATTAAGACAAAGTCTTAAGAAACATAATGGGATAATTTAAAGTTTCTACTAATTAACCTTTTTTTTTCTTTTCTTTCTAGTGGTTGAAATTAAGTTTCTGTTAGCAATAATAAAGGTCTTGCTTAATTAGGTAAATATAATCTGTGCAATTTTGTTTAGCTGTCTTTTCTGTCCCTTAACACATTACACTATAGCAAAAATTGGACACTTAATCTATGATTTAAAAGTTGAACCTTTGAACTTATTAGATGCCAACTATAAATAATTCAAGTTGTCAATTTCAACTATTATATTGAAAAAAATAGCTCAACTTCTTAATAATTAAGATTCAAATATCTGTATTTCTAATACTATAATATGTATATATATAATATGATAAATATGCAATCGATCCCAAATTATTAGTAGATATAACACAATAGTAAAAAATTGCAAATATAGCAAAATTTAGATAGTCTATAAGTGATAGACCGTAACACTAGTAGGAGTCTATCAGTGATAGACCATATTGTTGGTAGAAGTCTATCAACGATAGACTATATAATTGATAGACTTTGCTATATTTGCATTTTTTTTAAAAAAATTGTTATATACTTAATTATTATAACTAAAAATGTTATCTATTGTGATTACCTTAAAATGTTAGTCTGAAAATGTTAGTCTGAAGTGTGAAAAAATAAATTAGAAAACAAAAAATAATTTTGAAAAGTGATATTTTCAGATGGAATTTTAAATGTCTTAGCCTTTATTATCTAATAATTCTTATTTAAAAATATTTTAAACTTTACTCTACATCAAGATTAGCATGTCCTTTTTAAAGAATTAAACATGTAATTAATTTTTTAATAAATGAAGTACCCAAATAAAATTCCATAACAAAAGGAAAAAAAAAAATAAAGACAATAATGATTAATAAAGAGACCTTAAAAATAAAAGGAAAAAAGAAAATAGTCCTTTAGGTAGAGAAAAATGGTGGAGAGGAAGAAGCCATGTAAGAGTTTGGAATTATGAAATGATGTGAAGTTTATCAATTTGATTGATTTAGAGAATTAATGAAAACAAATAATGAATGTCACTATATATTCTTGGCCATTTGAAGATAGCACTAGTCTATTTTCATTGGATTCTAATGGGGGAGAGTTTATCATCAAGCTAAGTAGCATTAAAGGACACTTCTTTTGTCTCATTATTAGAGCTACTTTGCTAATTTTCTTTAACCTACTTTGCTAATTTCAAATTAATAACAATAACAATAATAATATATAAGAAGAAACCTCCAACAACTAGAGAATTTAATAAGCCCTACCAAGTCCTCTATTTGAGTTTGGATCTCATTCCATTCTCCTATAAGAATATTCTAATTAATTCAAATTAGGGTTACTAATTTCTTGTACTTAATAATTTAACAAAACTCAATTTACACAAAACACCCTTTTCTATATTGATAATTTTTTTTATATGATTATAAAAATCCTTTAAGAGTTAATTGTTTTGAGGGAATTGAAGATTCTCATAGAGTGAATATTTGGATTTACCGTATTTGTTTTGTGGTAATGTAAGATATCCAGACATTTTAGGATGTTCTTACGGAAGACATCTCAAGAGTTTTGAATGCTCTCCTAAAATATGAGTTTTTTGAATTCCCGTAATGAGGACATCCACTTTTCACATTTTTAACCTTTTTTTTTTTTTTCATATGTATATATTCATTTTATAATTAAAACAAGTACATATTTCACTCTCTTTATTATATTGTAGTTTTAGAAAGTTATTCATTTTTAAATTTAAATTTAAATTTAAATTTGTTTTAAAAAATCTTAATAGATATATTATTTTATTGAAAAAAGTGTCCAAAAACAACTCAATAAAACTATATTAAATTTTAAAAAAATTCAAATTAATAAAAATAAAATTATAATAAATTAAATAGCCGTAAAGATATTCTTCAAATATTATAATCAAATATCTGTAATAATTATGGACATCTATAGATTACGATTATCTACATTCTTAAAAAACAAAGATATTGTATTTTAGCTAATTATTCAATACAACTTAATAACCAACCTAAAATTCATAGTTAGTTATTTCTTGTATATAATAATCGAACCAAAACTCTATACATATATATTGCTTGTTTCAAAGATGACAAACTTCAAGAAAAAAATTTATTATGAATTATTGGATTCAATAATTATTTAAATATATCATGAATAAAATATTAAATTATTAGTGTTGATATAATTTTTGTATAATTAAAAAACGTGTATATATTTAATTAATAAATTTGAAATTTGATGAAGAAAACAATATACTGAGTGTCACATTTTATTAGTAAATGCAAATGAATAATTTATTGAATAGGATTGAATTATTATTGAAACATTATTGAAAATGATTCAAAAAAATTATTGAAAGGGTAGATTTATGTAAGATTATGCTATTTATTATAATATCTCATGTACCATACAAACACATACCACACACAAAAACCCTAAGCACCAAGCGATCTTAATTTAATAATTTGGTTGTTGCATATTTGATTTAATAATATCCTAAAATTATATTACTAACTCCCTATGAACCAAAAAAAAAAAACCTTTATTTTTTTTGCTTTCCTTAGTCAAACTTGAATTAAAAAGTTGGGTGTCTGAAATTATTGGGAATTAATGTTTTACCTACCTACTATTCACAGAGTAATTACAGTAAATAACATTTTTAATGGTAATCGTTAAATGTATAACAACATTTTTAAAGAATTAAAAATATAACAGAATCTGTCAGTGATAGATTTTATCGTCGATAGACTCCTACCAATGACTTCGATAGTAAAATTTTGAATTTTAGTATATGTACAAATTTTTTTGGATTGTGTTATATCTACAAATACTTTAAACTCGATTGCTATATTTACCATAACCTCAAAGTTAAATTTCAAAGAGGCTTTTTTTCCCTGTTTATTCCAATTTTAAAGTGCTTAGAATTTGAAAAAGAAAAGAAAAAAAAAAATGAAGAAGAGATTTGAAGTGAAAGGGTGTGGAAGAAAACCTAAGATATGTGTAAGAAAGCAATAGAAAGAGCATTAATGCAATTGAAGGACCACAAAATAATTTGGCAGCATAAAATTAGGGCATTTTGTAAATGCTGTGGTCCTAACATTACATATCTATACACTTCTTTGTCTTTAGGGCATTTTCAGGCATCTCCATTTCTTACCACTCCCTTTACACTTTATCCTTCAAAAACATCATAATAATATGATAATATTATTAATTTCTCACCTTTCAATTTCCACTCCAATTTCAACTTTACTTGAAGCCAAATTAAAACAGATTCCAACCTATAACTCATGAATGACATATATATTAACATTAATGTTTTAACCACTTGAGTTACGATTTAACTCTTTATTTTTAAAAACTTTCTTTACATGTTTATGAACAATTGTGTTGGGTAGCTATTTTTTTTTTTAAGATTTTGCTATGATAGCAAATTATATGTGGTTTTGCAAATCTAGAAAACTAGCAAATGATAGTTTTAACTTTAAAAAAAAAAGAACTATTATAGATACTTTTCTCCATTATTGTTGTTACCATGATAGTAATTGATTTCACTAATAGAATTCTCTATAAGTGGTTGATATAGTGATAGAACGCTTCGATACGTATACAATACTATCAACAAGATAAGTATAATTAATGATAGACATGGATAGATTTCAATATAAGTATAGTTCTAACTAAGATTTGGAACAACGATATTGATGGAAATGTTAAGGTCTCATTTTTGAATTTTTTGAAATATCAATGTCGATGAAAATTTTGAAAAACTTTATAAAAATTGATGGAAATTGTTATAATTAGTTTATCGAACTTTGCTTGTAGCTTAATTAGACTATACTTGACCATTTTTAATCATCAATTCTATAAAATATGATAACATTTAGATATATGTCGTAAATGTCTATGGTTGATGCGAGGCAAAAAATTTAAAAAAGCAATGGAAAAATAATTACAAAAGAATATAAAGTTTAGAAATATTTTGAGGTGTAGTTATGTGAAAATGAAAGTTTTGGATGGTAAAAAAAATAAGACTTGCATCAATTCAATTTTGGGATGAAATGATATGAAAGCTTAATGTAAAATGTCTAAATTGGGTTAAAAATAAGTATAGATTATTTTTTGTGATTTTTTTTTTCAAATTTGATATCTTTGGAAATGAAATTTTGGACTAAAATAAAGTTAGAAACTAAGAACAATTGGAAATTAGAAAAATAGCACATTGAAAAAAACTTCCGCATTTGTTTAAAATGATATTAACATATGAAACTATACAATTGTGTTTAATTAGGACCATAAAACTGAAAAAACTTGAAATGTGAGCTAATATAACTAATTTTTTAAAAAACAAATCAATTTTTTCTTGAAATTTCGACGAAGTGGGAGGAAAAGCGAAATTCCCCGCAATCGCATTTTTGAGACCATTGAAATTTTGTGATTTCGATCTAAATTTTCAACCATGGTTCTAACAACAATACAAATCTATGATTAAACTAAACTATCAATAATAGAGTACTCTACCACTAATAGAATCTAATAAAATTCAATACATAAAGAATTCTATCAACAATATAAAGTTTACTAGCAATAGACTTTAATCACTACTAACTTCTAATTGTGATAGTCGATAGAAGTTTGTCGCTAATAGACCCAGTCATTCCATGATTGTTTTTCATATGGGTAGATGGGTTTTTTCAATAGAATTTTTATATAGGTTGAATTTAAATCTTGTTATATTTACAAATAGTTTTAGATTTTGCCATGGTCGATTTTTCTATATATATGCAACCGACCCTATTTTTCTTGTATTTATTATGATATTTTAAATTATTTTTCTATATTGGTTATTAGTCGTGGATGAATTGACTGGCTCAAAATTTCTTTGGGATAAACAAATTGGGCCTGAGGCCCTGATGTCAGTTACTAGTGGGCATTTTTATGCTGAGAGAAATGGCCCAAAACATTAGACCAAAGCATACCAAGGAGATGGCCCAATAGGCCAATCCCATAGCCCAAACTCATTTCACTCAGCAACTTGTTGGACCTCTTTATCCATAAATTTAAAGGTTGAGGGTTTAATCTATCTTTTCATAAATTTTATAGAATTGTTTAACAAAAATACTAAAAAAAATTTATCACTAATATGTGTATATAGATACTAATACTATATTAGGAAGCACAAAATCTTTCTTCCAACTTCCAAATAAGTTTACGATTTAAATAAAGATATCTCTCCATTGTTATGTATTTTTGACTCGTCTAGGTTTTATATTTATTTCTTTCGTGTTTAAATAATTTTAAGTTTTTTTTTTTCAATTTCCAAAAAAATACATTATTTGGTGAAAGTGGAGAATAGAGGAATTGGAAAGTGGAGAACAATTGTAATTAAAAAAAAAGGAAAGACCTAGAAGGAAGATCTTATTAGAAAACAACACTTCAACATATGAAAATGTTAAAGTTGGGCCCTTTCTATCCCTTTTAAATTTGTACTACATCTTATTGCCATCTCAAAAGATTTTATATTACTCAAAAGGATCTTGATGTCTTTGTATACTGCCCTCTCTAGTTACATATAACATTTTTGTAAAATTTCAAGAAATTTCAAGATTTAAAAAAAATCCTCGATTTCTTTTAATTAATTAGCTATTCTGATTCTCATAATTATATAGTTTTATCTACCAATGTATGGTTTCAAACATCAATACCATTTTCGAGGAGGAATGAAGCTTTTTCAATATTATACATTTTCTAATTTCCAAATTTTTTCAATTTCTAGCTTTGTTTTCGATCTAAAACTTTCATTTTCAAAGAAACTAAATTTAAAAAAAAAAAAAAAACCATAAAAAGACCATATATTAATTTTTAATCTCATTCAATTTTTTCCACTAAATTTTCACACCATTTCTCCCCAACATTGAACTAATATGAGTTTTATTTTTTTTACCATCCAAAACTTTCATTTTTACTTATTGCACCTCACAATATTCATAAATTTTATATTATTTTAAAATTATCTTTCCATTTATTTTTTTAATCCTTGCTCTCGTATCAATATTTAAACAGACACTTACAATATACATCTCAATGTTGTTTTACTTTATATAAATGATGATTAAAAATGATCAATAAAAATATGAAAGCCAGTTTCATTAATTAATTATAACAATTTTCATCAATTTTCATAAAATCGAAATTTCGATATTAGACATTAATATTTCGAAGCTGGGTTGAATCATCACTCCATTCTTGAGCATACCCATTATATTGAATTGATCACAAAATTAATGATATGGCATTATAAAAGAAAAGAAAAGAAAAACAACCCCCATTTGAACTTGCGAGTGAAGAGAATCAAAATGTTTATTGTTGGAATAGTGGTGTCACATGTCATCTAGGATAATGAACATGCCTAAGAATAGATGGAAACATATTTCTTTTTGGGGTATCTTATAGTGGTTTCACATCTTTGTAATGTGTGTGTCAGCAACTAATAAGCTTTAAGAAACATAATGGGTCATCACATGAAAAATGGTTTGTTCTGTGGGGTTTACTAGTTTCTCATGTTTCAATGCATATATATAATCTCAAAATAATCATTTATTTATCTCATTTAATCTCAATTTGTGATTCAACCCAACCCCATTTCAATTATGTATTGAATTAGATTATAGAAACTTGTTAGTGAGTTAATTTTAGGTCAATTACATTATGATTTTGATTTTGATTCTCTAGATCTAAAATAATCGGTTTTATTTTGAAATCGACAATTAAAGATCAACACAAAAAAGGAACATAGAGATAGAGAAGATCGACACACAGATATACATAGTTCACTAACAGTGTGTTAGCTACGTCCACGGGCAAAGGGAGAACGGTATTATTAGAGAGAATGTTTTTAGGAAAAATACATCAAAACGACGTCTCTAAGGTTAGAGAGCTTATATAGTGCACAACTCTAAACCCTAGGATCATAATCGTAAATAACTACAAATAAATAAATATGCTGAATACGAAATCTGAATAGATTTCGAGAACGTTAAAAAGTCGGCAAATAGATTCAAAAACGTTGAAAATTTGATAATGATACTACTTAACAAGTAATCAAAACTTGTCAATTCATGTTTACTCTTTATAATAAATCTTTTTGAAATTTTCAATATGTGTCGACCTTTAAAAAGAAAAATCAAAACTATACAATATTTTCTTTCTCTTTTAGACCAAAAGAGAAATTTGTTTGATTCTTTCTTCATTTGAGTTAGGATATTCCAAATACTTGTCCATTTATAGGACATTACACCATTTTTCAATTCTTTTTGTATAGGAGTTCATGAAATATTATTCTTAATTCATAAGAAAGAACTAATGAGAACTTTCCTCCCAATCACAATGAAACACAATCTAATTTTTCTATTGAAAAGTTGTTCAACTTGCTTTTTGAACAGGGAAATAAAGACATTTGAAAAGCCATTAGACTTAAATGTAAGAAAGCAAATTCAAGTATATTGAAGGCAACTATGTACAAAGTTTATAATATATAGTAAACTATGTTCTAAAGTAATTGGGAACAACATTTTAATTAATGAGTCAAATACAATCAAATGCATTGGTTTAGTACAAAAGTAAAAGAGTGATATAAAGGGAAGTTTATATAACTTTAGTTTTTACCATGGGAGAGAGAATTACATGGACGATATTTTGTAGTACAATAGTATTTGCATACAAGATTCAAATATCGATGTCGATGGAAATATCCAAGTCTCGATTTTATGGAAATATCAATAGAAATATTGATTTGATAAAAATTTCGAGAAAAATTATGGAAATCGATGGAAATTGTTATAATTAGTTAACAAAACTTTCATTATATTTTAATTAGACTATAATTGACCATTTTTAATCATAATTTCTATAAAGCAAGATAATATTCAAATGTCTTTTGTAAATGTTGATGCGAGAGCATGAATTTAAAAAAGAAATGGAAAATAATTATAAAATAATATAAAGTTAATTTTTTTTAGGTGAAATGATGTGAAAATGATAAACATTTTGGATGGTAAAAGAAAAAAGAACTCATATCAATTCAATTTTGAAGTGAAATAATGTGAAAACTTAATGAAGAAAGTTTGAATGAGGTTAAAAATAAACTCAATATAGGTTTTTTCGTGGTTTTTTCAAATTCAATTTCTTTAAAAATGAAAGGTTTAGATAAAAAAAATAAATATAAAATTGAGAAAAGTAGGAAATTCGAAAAAGTAGCACATAAAAAAAGCTTAATCCTTTGTCGAAAATGACATTGATGTGTGAAACTATAGAATTGTGTGCAATAAGAACAACAAAATTAAAAAACTTAAACTGGGTTAATGTAGTTAATTAAAAACAAATCGAAATTTCCTCCAAATGTCGAAATTTCTCGATCTCGAAATCTCGGAATTTCGTCGAAATGGAGAAAATCATAATATTTTCGAAATTTTCTCAAATTTTAGTTGAAATTGGGAGAAAAAAGAAATTTTCTCCAATCAAAATTTCGAACCTTCGAAATCTCGAAATTTCGATGGAAATTTTAAACCATATTGGTATATTAACAATATATATGAACATGCACAAAAGCTCAAAATTAAAGATAGTTAATATTCAAAATCAAATCATAAGGATATTATTATTAATATTGAGAGAAATTTTCAAAGCTTTGTGCTTCTTTTGTAAATTGTTGTCTTTTGGAGTATAGATGAGTTCATTATGATTGACTTTGCAAAACTAATATTTTGATGAATATAGTTAATAAATTTAAAATGAATAAGAATAAATTATTAGAATTTGAAAAGGAGAATAACGAAGAGAAATCAATCTCGACCAATAAACAAATGTTATTCCAAAATATACCTCAATATCGTAGGGTTGAGAGATTAATCAAATTCCCGATCTCTTGAATCAATGATATAAATCTAAACTAGTTAAACAATACATACGTGTGTGTGCATATGTACGAGATATATATTTTGAAAAAAATTTCAAAGTTCTAATCAACTTTAGGCATTTAACACTATGTTTAATTTTTAAAAATGGAATAACATAAAGCATCACAACAAACAAACTAACAATCATTCCTCTCTCGATAATGTGAGAGATAAAACAGTAGTAGGAAAGAACTCTTTTCAAATTTAAGAAAGTTTCAAAATAAAAAAAAACTATTAAATTATGAATCGTTTTGTTTTTCTCTCTATTTTTTTTTTTTTTTAGGGTTTACAAAATGGATAATCTTAACAAGGAGAAGGGCCTCCTCCTTCCCATAGACTCATAACTTCATACAAGATTCCTTTTGTTAAAGAAAAAAATATATTTTTTATTTGTCGTTAAAAACATATATAGTTAGTAAGATTTCAGACAAAATTTCTTTTTAAAACCATCAAGTTATTATCGTCAAATATGTTTTTATATATAATATATATAGCTTTTATGTTCAAATAATAAAGAAATTAAAGAATAGTTTTGTTTGCCTAAAATGTTAATGTACTATTATAAAAATCATTATTGTAACAATTATCAGATTTGGAATTTGGATTCGAGATATAATGACATTACAAATAGTATTAGAGTGGAACCTCTCTTAATATGATGTGGTTCGGGGATGAACTAAAGGACAAGCTGGTGGACATATAACAATCGAGTTCATGAGGGGTATATGTACACATCCGAATGAGAGAGATTCTGAGAATATTATAGTATGGTTAAAAAGACTTGAAAGAATCGACAGTTACTACCTATATCACGTTCCTTTTCGGTAGATCATTCATAGGAACTTCAAAGTTAAGTGTGCTTTAACTTGGAGCAATTATATGTTGATTGGCTTTTTTGAAAGAAGCATGTGATCAGGGAATGGATAAAGTCTGCTGAAAAGATTCGTGTTTAGTTTATGGGAATAGACAACCAAGAATGACGTTAGCAGATCGCAGGAGATGCAATGGAATGTTGGGACTATGATATATTTAGATATGGATTAACGATCGTTATGAACTTACATGACTATATAGATGTGCAATAGAAGGTTGTATTAAAAAAAAAGTACTATATACTACAAGTACATATAATTTTTGTTTATACAACATCTATTATGAAACTTGAAAAAGCCATTTTGATTTCCTCAAATTTCTGGTATTTCGAATAATTAAGCTAGCAACCAAATTTGTCGGAGTAGAAAGGATTCTAGTGAAGTTGAAGGACAATAATTGGAATAGAGAAACCATATGGAACAAATTACATAAATTTTAAGGACAAAAATGAGAATTTAGCCTATATTGAGGATGAAGGAAAGCAATATATCATAAGTAAATATTTTTTATACTAGACTTAATAAATATATGTCGAGGGCCCATCATATATTTTTACAGTTAAAAATATAATTTTAATGAAATGATGATTTAATATTCGCTAAATTATAAAAAATACCTTTGAATTTTATACTTTGTGTAAAAATATACTTCAATTTTCAAAAGTTTCAAAAATATCTTTCAAACTTTCAAAAAGAGTTCATAAATACCCTTATCGTTAGTTTGAGATGGAAACTGTTAGTGTTTTATTTCAAAAATATCATTGAATTTTCAAAAGTTTCAAAAATATTCTTAATCTTGAAGAAAAATTCACAAATACCTTTAGTGTTAATATATGAATAGAAGCCGTTAATGCCTCGTGGTATAAATATAAACTTTTAAAAGTTGCATTAGTACTCTGTAAAAGAAAAAAAAAAGTTAAAAATGTTCTTACCGTTAATCTACACTTCATCACCTCTTTCATTTTTTTTTTCTCTCCCCTATTTCAAATCTATCATCTATCACTTCTCTATTTTCTTAACTGTTTTTTTTTTCATCCACTTTAAATCTCGTTCTTGTTAATTGTTTAACCTTTTGTTTATCTTATTAATTAAAAAAATTGACCCATTTTATTAAGGTATATAGATTATACTAAAAAAAAATAATAATAATGGAAGTACTCATGGGACCTTAGGACTTATATATTTTGACAAGATTATAGGTTAGTAGTTGTGTGTTAATATCTAAATACATTCTTTTTGTATTCGGCTATTTATAGTTTAGGATAAGAAGTTATGATTTATATTTTGTCACGAAAAAATTGGTATAAGAATTGAACAAATGAGAGTATTGATACGAAAAAAGAGGATATCTATATATAATTTGTTTTAAATTCGGTTCTTTTCGAACTCAATAACACTTCAAACAAATTGATCATTATACTAATAGTTTCAAACAAATTGATCATTATATTAATAATAGGAGTATTTTTAATTTTTTAATTTTAATTTTTATTTTAATTTTAGCAAAACTAAGAGTATTACTACAACATTTAAATGTTCAAAGGAGAAATTTCAAATGAGTATTAATGGATCGTATTCATATATTAATAGTAAGAGTATTTTTGAAACTTTTTGAAAGTTTAAGGAAATTCATGAAATAAAAATTTGCATCCAAAACTAATGATAATTATATTTTATAACTTTTTTCAAAAAAATTTAAGGGTATTTTTTTTACCCAAAATACAAAATTTGAAGATATTTTATGTAATTTAACCTTTAATATTTTAAGTTGAAGTACATGGTTAAATGGAGAATGCTAGTTTTCCAAATCCAAAAATCAATATATATGTTATGGCATATTTATGACTACACATGTGCTACATTTATAATTACCTATTGGATTGGTTCTTCCGATCATACAAAGCTCATCCAAAATTTAATCCAATATAATATTACATCTATTAAAGTATTGATAAAAGATTGAGTACATTATAATCCAATAAAAACATTACATATTTTCAAACTCCTAAGTGACCCCAACTTAAATTTTGAATTGAGTAACAAATGCAAAATTGATAATATGCAAAGTTTTTTTTTTTTTTTTTTTTTTTAATTTTATTTCTCCTCGACAAATTTCAATAGATGAGACAGTATATCGATAACAACTCTACTATCTAAACATATCAAGATAAATAACATTGTTTCCTAAATAATTCCGTTGTCGGCTTCTCTTTCCACTCGATCCCTGCCATCTTCCGTTGCATCAAATTTTTCAATTTGTACTTCGTCATAGTCACCGTCACAACAATTACTTCCTTTGAATCCGTCAGATAATATGAAGCATTACTAATATGCAAATTAGGGGAAAATTGGAGCATATATTATATTTTCGGCAGTAAGAGCCCCCACAAAAACTAGCCACCCTTTTACAGTCATTTAGGGGCCACAGTACAAATTAGGCTCAAAAGCCAACTTATTACATAGCTGTTCAATTCTATATTAAACCAATCAAGCAGCTACATGAAAACAAAAAAATTTCTTTAACATCTTTAAATTTTGCCTTATTTACATCTGAATTATTGCTTTTCTTTTTTATTTTTGCCTTATGGTGAGTTGTAAATCACCCCATTTCCAACTAGTAGGTCACACCCCCCATCATATTCCATGGTTTTCCTCTTTAATCCATCACATAATTACTACATTTCATTTTTATAATTCCTTCTTAATTAATTATTAAATTTTATAAAAGAAAGAACAAAAAGATATATATATATATATATATCCAAATATGAGAAGATTTGAAATAAAAAACATGTCTCCTCACTATCAAGAGCAGCTGTTCTTGACCAAATCAAGTATCCCTTTTTTCCCATTACACCAATGGTTATGATTGATAAAGAAAAGAATAGTTTTAATTTATCTCATTTAATTATTTATATGATATATACATAATTAACAAATGAGAAAAATGACACGTCATAAAAGCTATTTTTCCAATTGAACTTTTTCACTCTATTTAAACAAGTGTTTTAAGGGTTAGGGCTTCAGCCAAAGAAACCTTTCAATTTGTACATTAGAACCCATTACCAAAATTCGAAGCTTTTTTTTCTTTTTTAGAAGAAATACCTAGCTAATTACCAAAAAAAAAAAAAAAAAAAAAAAAACCTTTTTTTATAATTTTTTTTCTTTGGTAATTGAAAGAAAATGAGAAAGCGTCAAGTTGTTCTTAGAAGATCAGAAGAACCCTCAAGGGAGACTGCGGCTTCCTCTTTCACAGTAAGGAGTATAAGATATGGGGAGTGTCAAAAGAACCACGCCGCCGGGGTCGGAGGTTATGCCGTTGACGGGTGTCGAGAATTCATGGCAAGTGGCGACGAAGGGACGACTGCTGCACTGACTTGCGCCGCCTGTGGTTGCCACCGGAACTTCCATAGAAGACAAGTTGGTACCGAGATAGTTCGTGATTGCTCTTCATCACCCTCAAATGGAACTTAAAATAACTTCAGTGTGTATGGTGAGGATTTTTTTTGGGGGGTGCTTAATAAACAAAAAAATTTCTCTACATGGGGTTTGAGAGTACTTGAGATTCTTCAGCTTTGTTGTTGTGTTGCTTGAATTATTATTTTTCAAAAAATTTCTTGTGTTGGGATGAACTTGACTTGAACTGAAATTATGTGTTTTGTGTAATTGGGTCCTTAATGAAAAGGCCAAAACTTTGAAATTATGTAAATTTTTTCCATTATATCTCTTTTGAATTATATGTATTTGATTTGAGTGAATCAAATTATCTTTTGGAGATTGGAAGAAATAGACCAAAAATCTTTATTGTGATGGTGATCTTTTAGCTTTCAGTACTTATAATCTCTGGCAAAATTCAATATAATTCAACTAATTATTGATACTATAATGCTATGACATTCAAAATATATCCAAAAATATTGTACAAATCTGATCAAATTCACAAAACTCTTGAATGAAAAAGGGTTAGCAATTTCTTGTTTTCAGCAATTTCTTGTTTTTTTTCTCCTTTTTTTAGAGATTTTAAAATTAGTGACCACCCTAGAGGTAAATAATCGTTCAAATAATTCGTGAAAAAAAAAAATTCTGACAAGGTAATTTGAATTATTGTAACCCTCATCGTAAAAACTAGTTTACTTAAAAAAGATAATTTGTAAGAATTGGAAAGAAAGGTTTTGTGGTTTTTTAATTTGGATTTGTAGCCCTAGAAATGTGGTCTATTTGCAAATAATACAGAGGTTTTTATATAAGGAAATGACCTTTTTTCATAGAGTTAGAATTATATCCCTCTGTTTATGGAAATAATTTGTTTGGTAATATTACTTAGTATTCAATTTGGAAGGCCCACACATCCAATCATGTTGGTTGTTATAGTGGAAAGTTTCTTTAACAATGTACTTAAAAGTTGATTAAAGCTTAAACTAACACACAACCCACTATTGAAGGGAAGTAGTTGCCATCTTTTTTAGTTGGTTGATGATATTGATTAGCTAAAGACCAGATTTTTAGACATTAAAGAGAATGCTAGAAAGAAACATTGTAGCTAGATTTTATGGAAAAAGAAAAAAATAAGTTTTGCTAAATGGATCAATGTGATTATTTGGAAAAATGTACAATAAAGAATTGAAGTATTGAAAATGGTTGAATGTAACGCCCAAATTCTATAGGGTACATAAATGGACCAAGATCCATGTTTGAAGAATAGAGAGAATTTGAGGATATGAAAGTATGGTTAAGAAAAACTTAAAAAATTGAATGTTATTACCTAAACACCAACAAGGTACATTTTCCTTTTCGGTGGCTCAAATTACAGGAACCAAAAAGCTATGTGCATTAGAGGTCACCTACTATAAAATTTCCTAGGAAGCATGTGAGTGAGGAAAACATATTGAAAGAACCCATGTTGGTTTGTGTGGATAGTCTTCACTTTTAGAAACAATTTAAGACAAGCAAGGATGAAGTTGCCAGATTTCAAGGAATGTAGGGGAATTAATATTAGGGCCAACAGGTACCAAATATGGATTCTTGATCCTTATCTAAATCCTGAGTCTGGGACATTACATTAAATCAAGGAGAAAAAAAAATAAGCAATACAAATTTGGTATACATTCAAAATTATATTGAAACTTCAACTAAAGGGTTTCAGTTTAGTTGTGATTTAACAACCAAGCAATTTTTTTTTTAATTTATGATTGAGATTCATGCGCAAAAATATGAAATGATGTGTCATCCTAGTTGAAATATCCTGTTATACCCCTGATTTCTCAATCAATCGTATCTTGTTAAAAAAAAAAAAAAAAAAAAAAACCACAAACAGAAGTGAAGATATGAGAGCATATGGTTAACCAATTTCCCCATGTGAAGTGTTTACAAGTGAAAGTGATTGAAAGTTAGGCTTTGAGGTTTTTGGAGGGTACCTTATGAGGAACAAACCTTCAGGTATACTTTGTATTTCAGTGAGGTTGAGAGGGTAGATGTCAATTCCAAAGGCAAATATCTCACCACCCTTTACAAGATATTTGATATGAAGAATTTTGCATGGAATTGGCCTTGGCTAGTTAGGTTTGCTACATCCATATAGTTTCAATCACTTAGATTTTAAACTACAACCCCCAATTTCTTTGTTCACCACTTTGTGTGTTGCTTTTAATTTGCTCAAACTTTGCATTATTGGTCCAAAATATGCCTAACATATCAATATAACTTTGAGTCGCGATAGATTTCCAAAGATATAATTGATAATAACGTATATGAAGATTACTTTAGTGATAAGTATAGATCTTCATCTTTATTGAATAACAACTTTTCATTACTATGTAAATCTGGATGTCTCACGTTAAAAATAGTAAAGATGGCATATGAGATAAACATGAAGTTGAATAATCTTTTTTAATTATAAAAATAGATTTTGCAAGCATGTGGCATGAGAAGAAATGAAGTGTAATTAATGACATTCTAAATGTTGGTGTTATTGTGTTATTTATTGGTAACTAGTCCATTTCTTCATGTGCAAAGAATAATATGTTATATCATGCACATTCATAATCAACAAAAGGGTCAAATCTAGCAACTCACTTAATATTGACATTCCTATATGACAATATAATCTTTGCTAGTTTGAAGAGAAACTCATGGTCAGGATTTAAAATATAACTCAAATCAAATGGTTATCCAAATCACATGAAAGACTAGCTTAAACTTGAAATCAAAAAAAAAAAAAAAAAAATCAAATTATAACCTAATGACTTAAGTTCTAGTTAGCGCGAAACTACGATAATAAAGTACAACGAATTGTAATCAAATTCTTAGCTATTATGTCTTCTTTTTCCAAAAGTGTAAGTTTTTACTTTAGAATAGTTTTATCCATCTCTAACTTTATCAAGTACTCTCTACGATCAAAATCGTCATACAATCCTTTCTTTTTTGAGACAATTAATTAATTTTTACATCATTCTTTTTATGGATTTATAGAACCAATAACATAATCTTTTTGGATGTGAATAGTGGGTTTTGTCTCTCTCTTTCTATATATATATATATAGAATTTTAGTAGTTTAATTTCTTGGGTTTTTTATTATACTAATTCATATTTTGATTTAATTTTATATGGTAACAAATTAGATGACCCATTTAAAAGGTCAAGTTCTTCATAGATTTTAAAAATGATAAGTAAATAAAATGAAAAAGTAACTCAATAACTCAAAGTTAGGTTGTGAGCCCATATTTAATAATATAATATATAGATTGGGATGTTAATTTTTTAAAAAGTTGATTAGATGAATGAATTGACATAAGGAAGAATAGATTTCACTCGGCCCAATGGAGTTTAGGTTCTCTGTGACTCAGCCTATGCAATAATTCGTTTCACTTGTAAAATATTGACAATGGTTGGCCAGAAAAAGGTTAATAATAATAATAATAAAACTAGAATTGTTTTATCTTTTTTAATTAAGTAAAAACCATAATATATTTATTAAAAAAAAAACAGTATTTAAAAAGCCATTTCAAAGACCAAATCTAACGGTCAGAAGTTCGATCCCCCGCCCCTCCTATTGTCCCAAAAAAAGTCATTGAAATTTCTCTCAAAACTCTCTCCTTTTGTGTCATGACACGAAAGAAACGAATAAGCAAAAAGTATATTTGTTTATAAAAGTTGAAGAAGGTGCTCAAACCCTAATGATTCATTGACAAATATAGCAACAGAGACAATTTTGTTCTACTTTCCTCTTGAAAATATAATTGCACTATTCAATTAAACATTTGTTAGCATAGTTTGGTGTACATGACACCCATTACTTTTCTTAATAGTGTAGGCACCAATTCAATTCCTAGACACTATATTTATTCATTAAACTTAAAAATTAGGTTAAGCTAATCAAATTCGTTCAGATCTTCATATTAGTGAATTCATAAGGTTGCATATCTACGTAACAACCTAAAGATAAAGCACAATCAATCGATCGTTGTAAATAATTCAAAGTTAGTAGAGAAAAAATGTCAATATCATTGAGGTATACCTCTAGAATAGTATGATAATAATGTTCGCTTTAATCATAAAGCGCTCATATTAGATGGAGAAAACTGTGGTCTATCCCTTTTCCTAATCCAAAGTTTTATTTGTAACCAAGTACAAGATTGATTGGGGACAATGATTCTAAGTAAAAATATTAAATACCACAGATTTCTCTCATTCCTCTTATTTTCAAATACATAGAATAATTAAACACTTACAATGATAAAGTTCTTGGGACCATATACTATTTCATAGGCGTGGATGATCATAAGATGACTATATCTCTATAACGGCATGTCATTGTCCACTAAATATAAGCTCTCGAATTTGAATTTTGGTTTTCAAGACATCTTGCGAAAGAATATGATTTTTTTTTTTTCATCTCAAATTCAACAATTTTAGTATAATTAATTAAGATGTATTCTAGATGATATAAAATTACCAACTTCTAGGACATGTCCACAGTAATTAAGCTAAAGTTAGTCTTGACGGTGACATTTAATTGTGATCTCCTATTTTCATAACCACAAAATCTTTTTAATTTGAAACAAGTGTATAATGATGGTATGAAGCAGGGGTCAAATTTAATTGAAAATGCCAACTTCAAATAAGGAAATTGGGTGTTGATTGATATGGGCATAAGAAAATTAAATTGGTAAATTTTGGTGCAATGTAAATTTTGCAGATTTGATCTTCCTTTTAAAGCCCAGTAGTGCAAATTGCAAAGATTCCCCCTTTTTCATCATAGCATATATACCTCTAAATTTCCTACAATTAGGGCATTGCTATATCTTGTTCTTTCATTATTGTCTCTCTACTAATTGCAAAAAGCCTCAACCCAACCATTTCACATCTTCATACTTACTGCCAAATATCCATTTTTTCCTATATTTTGTTTACTACTTTTTTTCCTTGGTTTATACTTGGTTTCTCCAACATTAATTACTTCATAAATAATATTTTCATCTATTCCATCTCTTCATTTTGTTGACTATCGCTTAAAAGCGTTTTTAAAAACTAATTAATGATGACTTCATAAATTTATTAGAATGATTAAATTAATCTTTTTAAATATTGATGTCGAAATGTCAAGGTCTTAATTTTACGAAAATATCAATGTCAAAACTAAATTAAACTAGTAAATAAATTTTCTACATTATTTAAAAAAAGTTGAAATGTTTATTATTGATATTATATTCAATTAGTAATATATATTGTTGTGGATTTTTTTTTCCATATTTTATAGACTCTTTTATGATATAATTGGTGTTGATGTCAAATTTATAAAAAAGAGTAATCTATGGTGTATGAGTTATTTTTTGTTTACTTGTAAAATAATTATATCATTTAAAATAATCACATGAAATAACATTACATTACTCATTTTGTCCCAATCAACTTTCCATTATAGTTTAATAACGACAGTTATGATTCCATGGACAATTTCAAACAATTTTGAATTGAAGGTTAAAATGTTGCTTTCTGACACTTGTACCAAAATTACAAGTTCAATAAACATATAAACATATTAGATTAATTCATATATTAATATAATGTTTGTATGTGTTTACATTATTTCATTACAAAAATTATTAGGATTTGAACTTAATACATATATAACCAACTACCTTAATTAATATCCTTGAGTGAGTAGAATAATATTAATGTAGTTTGACCATGTTTAAAGTAAAATATTTCACCAATTTAATCTTATAATTTTGCAAAAACAAGGATGAAACTCTCTAACGATCATTTTCGTTTTTTTTTTTTTTTTCATATAAATATTCTTTCTCTCTTTGCAATATTTAGTGTCACATCCTATAATTAATTTCTTTATCGTTATCATATGACTTCTATGCATGATTCGAGGGAGACAAATATATATATATATATATATATCTTTTAATAATAATTATAGAAGTCGTAAATGAGAGGATATTAGTTATCATTGTCTCCCTCTCAACGAGACATTCAAGCAAACAATACAACCAAAAGTATACATAATATAGTTAATAACAATACAACCAAAAGTATACATAATATAGTTAATAATATAGAGTAGGTAATTCATGTCAAACTTTGACAAAATATATATTACTACACTTAAATTGTGTAGAAATTCAACTACAATAATTTTGGGTCTTATTTTATTATTTTACAAACAAAAATATACATAAAATATATATCTTTTTCACACTTGCTTCTTTTATTTTTGTTCTTTCATAAATTATGCCAACTTTGGTATTCACAAGGTAGATGCAATTAACATTTACTACATATATACCTAATCCTTAGCTTTTGCATCTTTTTCCAATGCAAAATTAAAGGATGTTTCTCATTGTTTGTTGAGTTTTAAACATATCATTCCCTCTTCCAACCAATTTTAACTTTGAATGTTAAGAAATTGGTGGGGAAGAAGAGGCTAAAAGTCCTAGCTAGTAGCTGGTAAAATGATCATATTCTTGATTTTTTTTTTTTTTTTTTTTTTTAATTTTCATGTTGAGCTAGTATATAGCTTCTTAAATAGTTCTAGTTATATCTTTCATTATATTCTTAAAGTTTAAATGAGGTACAAACACATGTAAAGTTACTATGAGTCATATCTTTTTACATATGCTATATGATCATATGTGTGTGTTGTCACTTGGCATTATATGTTCAATCCTTCCTAATCCACAAATTGGGTTTTTGTCTTTAATATATATAATCCACATGCAGCACTTAATGAGATTCATGAGATGTCCTTACAATGACTTGTCTAAGATAACCCACATGACTTGGTCTTTTTCAAACTAACTTTCATATGCAAATTAACCCCTTTTTTCCTCATATAACATAATAAAGTTTATGTATATATTGTTATCAATAAACTTTATGACACACATCATCTTATATATATGATTTATTTACTATATGATAGAAACTTTAGGGTTTTTTAGGATACTTAATTGGTTATTATAATCTATGTTTGGAATGTAGCTTATTTTAGGTTAGATTACAAATGAGAAGAGATGGAGGTTACAAAACATTGTACTTCAGGTTAGTTATAATAATTGGAAGCTTCAACTATTATAGTATGAGACCCAAACATTGAGTATGTTATAATAGCCCATTCCATCCAAGGCAAGTTGGAGGCCAAACGCCTCCCAAATAGTTTTCTTTCTTTTTTAATAAAAAATTATGTTTCAGTGCAATGGGAAAAAACTATATCGATTTAATGGAAGGTAATATATGTCAAATACGGTTGAGTTATATACTCACTTTGACAAATGTTTTCTGAAGTTAGAGTGCCACAAAAATATTAACTACAAAGCCATAAATTAAACTACATGTGAAGAAGTCAATAAAACATTAGAGAAATGATACATAATCGAACTTACTAAAAAAGAATACACGACATTGAAATTCAAACTAAGAAAAATATTCATATTGTTGAACGTTGATTCATTTTATCATTTTGAAGTGAGTATACTTCGGTAAGATAATTGACATTGCACTAATTTTTTTAAAGTCAAAGATTCAAATTCTTGTACCTTTATTTAAAACAAAAACAATGATAATAAAATAAATTGACTTTAGATCATAAGAAATTAAGATTGTTTGAATATAACCTAGTTTGTGAACTTTATATAATTTTGTGGTGTCCATTGGAGCAACAGCTAGCTCATTGAAAAAGAAAGTGGAAGAATTAATAGTGAGTTGGAAAATGTGAGAAATCTCCAACCTTTTTATGTTTTAGTTTTTGTCAAAGTTGTAAAGCTATTAAATGGGCAACAATTCTCATGAGGCCTTCTGCTTCTTTTCAATGCCCTTTTCTTTACACCAATAGTAATGTGTAATATTTTCTACATGTTCTACCCATACCAAACTTGTTTTTCCAACCTGTAAAACACCCAAACTTAATACAAACCAATCCTCCAATATTATCTCGATTAAATCCTCTCGTTTGTTCGTTAGTCCCTGAATTTTCAATCGTTTTATTTTGGTCTCTAAATTTTCAAATCCTTCATTTTAGTCTCTAAACTTTTAAAAACTATTTATTTTTGTCATTATTAAATTATGTTGACTCTTATAGAAATGTGAGGAAGTTTGTATTTTTGGATGACTAGGTTTTACATGTATTAAACAAGATAAAGGTGAAATAAAATGCCGACAACCAACACGCCAAAATACTGAATTACCAAAATTTTGAACTAAAAATGTCTTTTATATTTTTCCGCTTTACCACTTTATTCAAAATTAAAACTCTAGATTTTTTATGGTAGTTTGGTCATCCAAAAAAACAAGTCACCTTGCTATTTGGTTAAAAAGTTAACAAAATCTTAATATAGTGGGACCAAAATAAGCACTTTTTAAAAGTTTGAGAATTAAAACAATCGTTTTTAAAATTTAGATAACAAAATAAAACAATATTCAAAGTTTAGGTACTAAAATAAAATTTAAACCTTTTCTTTTTTTCTATTTTCTAAGAATGTGAGACAGTTAGGGATGTTTGGGATAGAGTAAAGTTATTTTGTGTAGCTAGAGAGTTGTTTAGTTTTGTGGTCTACGGTATAGGAAGTTAACAAGTCATGGGGTTTATGTTTTTTAGTCATAATGTAGCTCACTAATTTCTTGAACAAAACAACGAGTCTCACTCCAACTTCTATTCCATGGACTAAATAAGCTAGGGTTTGTGTAGAAATTGGTCTTCTCAAGGAAAGTTGCTCGAGGCTTCGAAAATAATACAAATGCATTTCAAAAGTTAGAAGAATAGTTTCATAATTATTTTGTAGATGAACTGTGGCTTATGAGTACCTATTTATTTTCTTTTTATCAATAATTTACAAAACCAAACTAAAATTTGAAAACTAAAAAATAGTAACTTTTATTATTATTATTTTTTTTTTTTGAAATTTGACTATGAATTTAATCATTGTACTTAAATAAGATACAAATCATTATAAAAAACAAAATGGTCACCAAACAGAGTCTTTAATTTATAAGTTATGATAAATTTAATTATATAAAAAATTTAAAAATTATTGTTAGACACACATGACTATAATTTAACTATAATTGAATATATTATTTCCTTTTGGGGCGAATATTCAAATTTTAATATATATTTTTTTTTACAGGCATTAAATTTTAAAAATGTTAGATATTTGAGGACTACTAGAATAGATGATATTAAAAGAAGTTGTGGAGAGCAAGAAATTAAAATATTAACAGAAGAGAACAGATAAATAAAAACATGAATATATAATATTTTTACATGATCTATATTAATATTGCTAACTTTGAAATTTAAATCAAGAATGTAAAGGAGAGATTAAAAAAATATATATATTCCCCCCCAAAGAAATTATTTTTTTTTTTTTTTTTTTTTTAATGTTCTTCAAATATTTTCATCCAATATTCCAATATCATTAATCCCACAATCTTTTGTTTGGACACCTCCATTTTCTTCAAGCAACCATTTTTCAATCACAGAAAATGGTAATCCTTCACAATTAATCCCATCCTCCATACCCTCATATTTTTCACAATTACCATTTTCAATACACTCATACTTCAAAATTGACCCAATTTCCTGATCGCCGCCGCCATGTGGGGTGGTTTTCGCCGCCGCCTTGGGCGGAGTTTTCATCCACCCAGTCAACAATTTGGCTATGTTCTCAGTGCTCGATGCATAAGCGGTAGCTTGGGCCTGGGCCTGGGCTTGGGCTTGGGAAGAAAAAGAGAAACAGCCAGAGAAATTAGGAGTAGTTGAATTTTGTGGTGTAAGAGCTTCCCACAATGCTTGTCTTGCCATTCTAATATCAGTTTGAAGTCTCTTCTCCCATTGTCCTCTTGCTATTCCTTGCTTTGATGTATCTCCATAATTTGACCTCATGTGAACCTTCCTCAACTTCTTTTTCAAATGTGTATTCCAGTAATTCTTTATATCGTTGTCCGTTCTTTGTGGAAGATATGAAGCTATCGCAGCCCATCTATATAACCAAAATCTCAACGTGACTGACAGCTTTACATCGTTAAAAAATTAAAATGATTGGATCGTAATTCTTTACGTACCTATTTCCCAAAAGGGCTTGAAGATGAATAATCATTCTCTCTTCTTGATCAGTGAAATTCCCCCGTTTGATTCCTGGTCTAAGATAATTAGTCCATCTCAACCTACAACTCTTGCTACATCTAAGCAATCCTGTCAAAAATCAAAAAATAGAATGTAAAAATGAATAAATAAATGAATAAATGAATAAATGAAATTACCTGTATTAGTAGGAACAGCTCTCCAATTTCCAGGGCCATGTTCTTGAATATAAGAAACCAAAACAATATCTTCTTCAGGAGTCCAAGGCCCTTTCTTTACACCTTCTTTATCACAACATGGAGGCCTTCCCATTTCTTTAATTCAATTTCTTCACCCAATTTTGAAGTAAGGTTGAAAATTTCTTTGCTTTTGGGAGAGTTTAAATAGACCAAAAAAAATAATAAATAAAGTGGGTTGGCAAAGAGTCAAAAGAGCATTAAATTGCTTCAAAAAATATATATTTAAAAAAAATTAAAAAATAAATAAATAAAAGCATTAAATTATAAATACAGCAGCAGCATGCTCCAACTCACTTGTTTCAAAAATTACCACTTTCATCTTTATGCCTCACAAAACCGCGTTATATTCAATGTGGCAGCCTTCACGATTAATAATAATATCGATAATATTAATAATAAAATTCTCCTTTTATTATTATTATTATTATTATTATTATTATTATTATTATATGTGTAATGAATTATGGTCCTTTTTTTTTTTTCTTTTCTTTTTGTCTTAGCTGACTCTACTAGAAATTAGCTAAATAATAATGGAATCTAATTTTTTCCTGCTTGAGTTCTAAGATATCTTCATTTCATATATGTTTTATTTATATATGTTTAATGTAGTGTACAATAATTTCTCTTTATGAAATGGAAACATGTGAAAAATAATGTTGCAGGGAAATCATAATGTAATCTCTTTTTTTTTTTTTTTAATAATGCATTTTTTCCTTAATTTTGATTTTAGTTTCTATTTGGTTTCTATATTTTAAAATATTATACATTTAGTCTTTAAGTTTTGAGTTTTAATTCAATTTAATCCCTGAATTTCAAAATGTGATAATTTTACCTTTGAGATTTGAGTTTTGTTTCAATTTAATCACTATGCTTCAAAATTGTACGTTTCAAACATCAATTTTTCATTAAATATTCAATTTATATTACTTAATTAAAAATAATTATGAAATTAGTGATAAGGAAAAGTTAAATTTAATTAGTTATAATTCTTTTAAAGATTTTTAATTTATTAACGTAAATTAACTTTAAAGACAGAAAATTAGTATTTATTGAAAAATCAAGATTAAAAGTATAGATGTTTAAATATATGGATCAATTACAGCAATTTTGAAATTTAAGAAAAAAAATTGAAATCAATGATTAAATACATAATATTTTGAAATCTGCGAATAAAAAAAATTAGAAGTGGGATTGAAAAAATGATATATATTCTATTTAAACTATTCTTAGAAGTTGGTGAAACCCTTTTGTTACGTGTCATGTTTTGGATTTGGGTTTCGAGATTATTAAATTTGATGTTATTATTAAACTTTCATTTATTATTACCTTATTTGAATTCGATTGTCTTTCTTTTTGGGAAATAAAACGTCGTTATATCTCTCTATCTCTTATTTCTTTTAAAGTTCATTTTTAATGGCTATGGCTCAACAAAGTAAGTTCAGCCATGAACACTACTACTTGGGGTGTTTGTCTTACCATCTTCAGTTCATAATAAACTTTCAATTATCTTAAAAAGATGGAGGTAATTCTCAACAAATTATGATAATATAAGCTTAACTTTTTAAACTAAATTCGAAAAGATCATGAAATAGAGTCTTACTATCAAAATAAACATAATTCAACTGGCATAAAGTTGCACTATCAACCTTGATGTAAGAAATTCAATTCTCCTACTTTACGTATTGTATAAAAATTATGGTTGTTTTCAAATATCGGAAAATTAGTCAATTTATTTGTAAACATAGCGAAATATCATTGTCTGTCACTGATAGACAATGACATTTTGTTATATTTAAAAATATTTCCAGCAGTTTTACTATTTAAATCAATTGAAAAAACTCACTACTAATGTATTATTTATTGATTATCTACAAGGAAAAAAAAAACATATAATAACTAACAATAAAGTATCGCAGAGAGGTAGTTTGACATGTTTGAGAATTAAAAATGAAAAAGAAAAATGAATTTTGAACGAAAGTTTAGGAGTGTCTAAACGTGAAATACATTGAAAGAGAGAGTCTCAAGTTAGGAGAAGTCTAAACTCTTCAATCTTTGTGAATCTGGATAGGGCGAACTATCCATTGTAATTGTCTAACTCTATTAATGAAGTTCTTTTCATCGGTACACTACCACTAGGTGTAGGGATGATTATACAGAATTGGGTTATTATTCTTTGTGATCTTTCTACTACTGTTTTCTTTTTTACTCTCTAGCTCATATCTTGTCTATGACTCATGTCAGATTTATACTTCATTAAATATATAAGAGGGAATTATTTTTTAAACAATATTTGATTAGAGAAAAATAATTAATTAAAATTACAACACTATTTAAATTAATTTAAGGTTATGATCGTAACATTAATAAATTGAACATCACTTGAATGAAACTAAAAA